>NW_026046042.1:600000-837244 GCF_023898315.1 Schistocerca nitens
CCACATAGCGGCAGACATCGAAAAATTAAACACGAGATTCCGAACCCTGGCGGAGCAGTTCTACGCCAACGCGGAAAGATCGCCAAACGATCTCATAAACTCACTTGGTCGGTACAACAACGTACCAGACCGGTATAAAAGACCAAAAGCAATACTCCTCGCATAACTAAAAGAGAAAAAAAAAATATTAAAAAAAAAAAAATGACCGTTACTAATAAAGTGACAGAAAAGAATCCACAAGCACTCTAAAGAAAAGAACAAACAAAAAGACAAGCACATCCAACAAACCCCCCAGAAAATTGAAGGAAATGTCCGAATGGGACAAAAACCTTCTCAGAACACAACCTCTGAAGACAGAGGAAGAAATTAGAGTGAGCAGCAGCAGTCCCGCCGCCACGCACTCCGCTGCTCGACTCGCTGCGGCTCGCACCGTTACGTTACGTGTTTCAACTAGCCAAACGCCATGTCCGGACGCGGAAAGGGAGGCAAAGTCAAGGGCAAGTCAAAGTCCCGCTCAAGCAGGGCTGGGCTCCAGTTCCCGGTCGGCAGAATCCACCGCCTCCTGCGCAAGGGAAACTACGCCGAGCGCGTCGGCGCCGGGGCGCCCGTCTACCTCGCCGCCGTCATGGAGTACCTCGCGGCTGAGGTGCTCGAGCTGGCCGGAAACGCGGCCCGCGACAACAAGAAGACGCGCATCATCCCGCGCCACCTGCAGCTCGCCATCCGCAACGACGAGGAGCTCAACAAGCTCTTGTCGGGCGTCACCATCGCACAGGGTGGTGTCCTGCCCAACATCCAGGCCGTCCTGCTGCCAAAGAAGACCGAGAAGAAGGCCTAAACAGAGAGCGCGGAGCTGCGCTTGCGTGCTCCCTGCACGCAAACGCGCCTGCCTTTGCCTTGCCGGCTCGGCTCACAACAATCGGCCCTTTTCAGGGCCACCACACAAACCTACGTCCAAAGCAAAGTTTCCGTCGTCCGTGCTCGCCGCACTTTACACAACACGTCCACATACATACATTGCACAGCCAGCGCCGGCGCACGTCCGCCATCTTGTCCACAGCCCGTGTGGCCGAACGCGCACACATTTTGTCGTTTCTCTCTTTTTGTCTTTTTCCTGTTTCTGCACCCCTCCGCGCACGCACAGAGTCGCGTTCCAAACGACAACGACATCAATACACCGATAATGTGATGATCATTGTTAGCATTCTAATGTTTCAATTAAAGGGGCGCGCGTGGCACACACAGCGCGTAAACGGTCCGACGACGACACGCCGGCCGCCGCGCGCTCCAAACGCACAGGCACAGGACAAAACCAAACAGCTGATCCGATCGATCGATCCGGCCGGCCCGCCCGCCTATGCCCACGCCACAAACAAACAAACAACAAACCACGCACACACTGGACTCAGCCGCGCCCATCGCGTCAAACTCAAAAACTAACGCACGCGCAGCACAACAACAACAACAACAACAACAACAACACGCACAGGCAACACAGACTCTTTCGCACTTTTCAATCTCCGAACAGTGTGGTGGCCCTGAAAAGGGCCGTTTTCGTCTCTCCCACCAAGCACGGGCACGGCACGGCCGCGGGAAGGCCACAACGCAGCACAGCACACCGGCTGGCTGGCTGCCTGCCTGCCTAACCGCCGAAACCGTACAGGGTGCGCCCCTGCCTCTTCAGGGCGTACACCACGTCCATGGCCGTCACAGTCTTGCGCTTGGCGTGCTCAGTGTACGTCACCGCGTCGCGGATCACGTTCTCCAGGAACACCTTCAGCACTCCGCGGGTCTCCTCGTAGATCAGACCAGAGATGCGCTTCACGCCGCCCCTGCGAGCCAGGCGGCGGATGGCGGGCTTCGTGATGCCCTGGATGTTGTCGCGCAACACCTTGCGGTGCCGCTTGGCGCCACCCTTGCCCAGCCCCTTTCCTCCCTTGCCGCGGCCTGTCATTCTTCTTCCTTCCTCCTCCTCAAGCAAGCAAGCGAAAAAACACAAGCGCCAGCTCCTCACCCGGCGCTAGCGAGTCGGCTACGGTGCGAGCTCTCTTTTTTTTTTTTTTTTTTTTTTTTTTTTTTTTTTTTTTTTTTTTTGTCTGTTTGTGTGATGCAGGCCCGGCGCTTATGCGCCTCGCCGTGTACAGGAGACAGGTTAGTTTTTTTACATTCTTTATTTACATACAATGAAATTACTTTTGAAGGGACAGGCTTCCCTGGGCTTCAGGAGCCCTTAGCCGACCTTCTATGTTGTCTACTTTTAGGTATGAGTGGGGGTTAACAGAAATTAGTGCTTAGGTAGGGTTATGACTAAGCTGTCTACTCTATTAAGCTCGTTGGTATCTTGTATCGTTGGCCTGGTCTGGGTCTGGTCGTGCCTAATTCACGTATTTGGGGGAGGGTCTCTCTGTGTAGTTCTATTTTCCTGTGGAGTTTTGTGGCCTTTTCTTTGATTGTGGTTGCGATTGTGTTCATTCCAGTTTCTGCATGTAGTTCTCTGATGCTAGTCCACGGGGGGGCTCTAAGGATCCACCTGAGAACTTTGTTTTGCACGACTTGTAGGGAGTTCAGTTGAGTTTTTGATGCTATACCCCATGCAGAGCTCCCGTATAGGAGGGCAGGTAGCACTGTTGCCTTGTAGAGGCGAAGTTTTGTGTCCTGATTCAGCATTCTGCTGAGGAAGAATGGGGCGAGGGCTTTGGCCATTTGAATGCATTTCTGCCTCTTCCCTTGTATGTGCTTGTGGAAGAAGAGGCTTGTGTCTAATTCGACGCCTAGATATTTTACAGAGGGCGACCACGGAATCCTGTGGTTCAGCACCTGGATGGTGTCAACTCTTGGCCTTTTCTTAGAGAAGTAGACCGTTGTTGTCTTCTCTGCATTCAGTGTTACCTTGTTGTCCCGGCACCATGCTATCACCGTGTCCATTTGCCGTTGCAGCCGGTTGACGTTGGCGAAGTGCTGCCTTCCGCTTATGAACAGCGCCGTGTCGTCCGCGAATTGGGCGAGCTGGACGTTGTTCGTTCTTGGCAGGTCGTTTATGAAGATGTTGAATAGTATTGGTGATAGCACGGACCCTTGTGGAATTCCTGCTGCCAGTGTTTTGGTGCTCGATGTTTTCTTTTCGATTGAGACAGATATCTGACGGTTCGATAGATATTCCGCTATTAGGTGTACGTAGCAGTCCGGAATCGTCGTCTGCGTTGCTAGCTTTTTGATTAGTTTGGCATGCCACACCCGGTCATAGGCTTTGTCCCAGTCTAGGAATGCGGCGGCGGTGGAGGCTGAGACGTTGTAGTTCTTGGAGATGTGCTCCACTACCCGCATGACCTGCATTTCTGCCGAGAGTTTGCGCTGGAAGCCGAACTGTTCCACCCTGATCGTGCCGTCTTCTGTCAGCGGTGGCTCCAGGCGTTTGAGTACCACTCTCTCTAGCACTTTGCTGGTGGTGCTCAGTAAGCTTATTGGGCGGTAGCTGGTCGCCTGTTGGAGGTCCTTCCCAGGTTTGGGGAGTGGTATGATCTTCGCTGTTTTCCATCTTTGTGGAAAGTAGTTGTGAATCAAACAGCTGTTGAAGATTCTTGTCATTAGTACCAGCGGTTTTCGGGGGATTTCTTTGAGGTGGGCGTTCGATATGCCATCTGTGCCAGGCGCGGATTTTCCTTTACGGTTCTTGATGATGTTTTTGACCTCCGTCGGGGTGGTGAGAAGTGGTTGGTCGGTGGCTGGTCGGCTGGTGTATTCTTCCATGAATTGTGCCGTGCTTCGCTCTTCTTGGGATTCTTCTTCTGTGAGGTCGAGGTTCGGTAGCGTGTTTTGTTGCTCGTATGCTTCTGCGAAAGACTCTGCGATCTCCAGTGGGTCGAATGTTAGCCCTTGGTTAGTGCGCAGTGCGCGCTTCGGTTCCCTGGGGCAACGGATTGCTTTAACTAGGTCCCATTCTTGCTTTTCCTGGAGGCGGAACTGCTCCATCCTATCTTCCCATTGTTCTGTTCTCCATTCTTGCAGTCGGTTTCGGAGATCGCGTTGTAGTCTGTTCATTGTTTGTTTGTCTCGTGGGTTCCGGTACTGCTGCCATCTTCTGCGGAACCTGTTTTTCTGTTGTTTTAGTTCCTCGAGCAAGGGGGGAAGTTCCGATGTGTGAGGGTGTTGCCTTACTGTCGTCGTGGAGGCCTTTCGGATTGCTGTCTGAATCTTGCGTTCCAGGTATTCCACCGCCGCCTCTATCTCTTCTTTTGTGCGGAGTTTTAGTGTTGGACTCACGGTGTTATTGAGGATTCTTCGATAGGAGCACCAGTCTGTCGTTCTGGTGGTCCATTGTTGGTCTGACAGTTGGATTTGTTGTAGTTTGATCAGTACAGGTAGATGATCCGACGAGAGGTCTTGTATTGTTGTCAGATCGATGTGTGTGGGAACGTTTTTTGATATTACGATGTCCAACACGTCTGGGGTGCATCTTCTGAACACTGGAATGTACGTTGGGTCGTCTGGTCCGTGTATGTTTAGGTTCAGGTCGTCTGCGAAGTTGAGTAGCCTGTTCCCGTTCGCGTTGTTCACACGGGAGTTCCATATTAGGTGTTTGCAGTTTAGATCTCCTCCAATTAGGACGGTCGGTGACAGGTTTGTTATCGCTTCCAGGTCTTGCCTCCGCAGTTCCGCTCGTGGAGGGAGGTAAACTGCTGCGAATGTGATGTTTCCTGAGTTCGTTCGAACGGTGACGGCCGTGGCTTCTAGGGCGTTGTGTAGGTGAAGGTCTTCCTGGTGATGTATTAGCGACCGTCGTACGAACACGGCTGTGCCTCCTCCTCTTCGCAGGTGTCGGTCTTTCCTGTAGGTGTACATGTTCCTTAGTTTGTATGGTTCATTATCTCTCAGGTGCGTTTCATTTACGAGTAGGATGTCGATATTGTGGGCTGTTATGAACTGTTCTAGTTCTACTTTCTTGCCTTTTAGGCCATTTGCGTTCCATGTGGCCGCGGTGATTTCCCGTGTTGGTCCATTTGCCATGCTATTCAAACAGCGAGATTACTCGTTGGGCCAGCGCGAGTATCTTTGAGAGTGGGTCGTTGGCGTTTTTGATGTCTTCGGCGGTCTTCTTTATTTTGGTCAGCGTGTCTGGTTTGAAGAAGGACGACACCAGAGCCGTGATCTGCTTGATTGCGTCACTGAATGTTCCTGTGGGTGGTTGGTCTTGCTGTGTTTGATGTTGGTCTTGGTTTGGTTGGCGGCCCCAAGCTGCAGTTCGGGTCGCCTGTCGCTGTCGGAGAGGAGGGAAGTTGGTTGCCGTGTTTGCTGGTGCTGGTGGTGGCGGCGGTCCTGCTGCTGTTGTTGGGCGGCTTGGATGTGTACCTCTGAGGTTTATTGCTGGTCTGAAAGGTTTTAGTGCTTTCTGGAACTCTGGGCAACCTCTGAAGTTTGCTGGATGGCCTTTCGTACCGCATAGGACGCATGTGCATGGTTCCGCCTGTGGCAGTGTGCAGGCTGCTGAGGGATGCGGGCCAGCACACTTCACGCACCTAGGCGGGAGCTTGCAGTACTTGGCTGTATGTCGCAGGCGTTGGCAGTTTTTGCACTGGGGTGGACCATCGCGTGGCTCGTAATTTTCGATTCGAACTTTAGTGTCGAGCATTAGTTTCTCGTTGTATATTTTTTCAGATTTCCTCTCTTTTGGTAACGACACCACGTACACCGGGATGGGTTCCAGTTTCTTGGTTTCTTCGTTTCTCTGCCTGTACTGGTGTATATCTTTTACTTCGTATCCTCTGTCTAGGAGGACGTTGACGAGGATTTGCGGTGGCACCGTTTCTGGGATGCCCTTGATGACGACCTTCAGGCATCTGTCCTCCGGCATCTGATGGGTGAAGTAATGCATGTGATTTTGCTCTAGGAAGGTGTTGGCCTTCTTGTAATCTTCTATCGAGGTGAAGTGGTACCTTATATGGTCTCCCTTGTATATGGCGCGGAGCTCGCCTTCAATATGCTTCTTGATCTCCGCGTTCAAGCGGAGATAGTCTTTTGTATGGTACACCACCAAGGGGGGCGGTCGTCCTGGTGCCGCTGGTGGTGGCTGGCTCTGCTGGGCATCTGGTTGGTCGTTGGTCTGGTCCGCGAGTGCGGTGTAGGCGTTGCTGACTGGAACAGCAAACGTGGATGGGTCGGTCTTTGCGCGCTTCGGGTCGTCGTTCTCAACGTTGGCGGTCGCAGGCTGGCTGGATTTCTTCCGTCGCCTCTTGTTAGTGACTATCCGAAAGCCGGCTTCATCAGCCTGCTCACAGGATGACGCGTCGATCGGTGGGTCGCAGGCCATGTCCGCGTTAATGTCGTCGTATTCGGCCTCCGATTGCTCGGCTTCCGAGTAGTCCGATTCTTCCGAAGATTCTGGTATTTTCGAGTTGTCCTCGGAGTCACTGCCATGTCGTCCGGGTGTCCTCGACTTCTTCGCGGCGTTTGCCCTCCATTCTGCCCTGGCTAGGGCATCGCGCATCATCTGCCTTTCTTCCATTGTCAGGTGCTTGAGAACCTCGGTCGAGAAGAACCGCGGTTCGACGGTTTTTTCTGTTTGGTCCATCGCTGGAAGTTCTCGTGCCGTTGGCTCCGTGATGTCAGGTGGTGGGGGGGTGGGAGCCCTGTCCGCGGATTTTGAACTCTCCCCTGCCATGTTCAGAGCCTACACGACGCGGGCTGGTCCCGCCGCAGCAGGGGCCCTGGCCGTGAGTATTCCCTAACGCTATCCACCTCAGGCTAACCCTGGGTTCTGCCCTGTACCTACTGTCGCCCTACTACCCTATCTCCCTAACTAACACGACAGTTTTGCGTTGCGTCTCTAAAGAGACACACTCGGAGCGCCTCGGAGCTGGGAGCAGAGCAAGCGACCGCGCGCTACCGCTGCCAGCGCGAGACTCTGGCCCGCCCTCCCCCCACCACGCGCACCGAGGGCATATAAGCGCGGCGCGGGGCCGCGCGGGCCCGTTGTCAAGGCAGCACCGGACGCTTCGTGTACCGCACGCACCTCCACGCCGCTCTTCCGCTATGGCCCGCACAAAGCAAACGGCCCGCAAGTCCACCGGCGGAAAGGCGCCGCGCAAACAGCTCGCCACCAAGGCGGCGAGGAAGAGCGCGCCCGCCACCGGCGGCGTCAAGAAGCCCCACCGCTACAGGCCGGGCACCGTCGCCCTGCGGGAAATCAGGCGCTACCAGAAGAGCACAGAGCTGCTCATCCGCAAGCTGCCGTTCCAGCGCCTAGTGCGCGAGATCGCCCAGGACTTCAAGACCGACCTGCGCTTCCAGAGCTCCGCAGTCATGGCCCTGCAGGAGGCCAGCGAGGCCTACCTCGTCGGCCTCTTCGAAGACACCAACCTGTGCGCAATCCACGCCAAGCGCGTCACCATCATGCCCAAGGACATCCAGCTCGCGCGCCGCATCCGCGGCGAGCGCGCCTAGAAACCGCGCCGCGCACGCGCGCCCGCCCAACAAAAACGGCCCTTTTCAGGGCCACTAACATCTCTCCGTCGCGAGCAAAACTTTTGTCGGTCTTGCCGCCCCGCAAAACAAACAACCACCAATTCCCCTCCCGTCCACAGCCGCTCTCGCCAACAATCGACGTCATCCCATCCCTCACAATACACACACACACACAACAGCCGGACGACGTCACCAACACACCGCGGGTGGCTGGCCGCCGCCGTCTCCGAGGCGCGCGCACGCTACGCTACACTACACTACACTACACTACACTACAACGTCAACGCCACCGCGCCTTCCCAATTCCCGCCGGCCACTTCCACGTCTCACGTCCCCCCCCGCCGCTTTCAAAGAGAGAGAGAAGAGACAACACACACACACAAACAAACAAACAAACAAACAAGAGTCTCCAGAAACATACATGAGCAACCAAACGTCGGCCGCCGCAAAAAAAACAACAACAACAACAAAACAAAAAACAACAGAGACCAACAAACGGCCACAACCGCTCCGCTACCGCGCGCCGCCGCCTACCGCCACCGGCACCACAATCCAACCACCACGGCACGCAAACAGTACCCACAAAGGGTCACACACAACCAACCACACCGGCGCATGCACGACAATCAACGCCTTCCCGACGTCCTTTGATGGCCCTGAGAAGGGCCGTTTTGGGCCGCGCGACAGCCGCAGCCGTGCCATCGCGCGCCACTAAGACGACGCGGGGGAGGGCGGTGGGGGACGACGGCGTCAAGCGCCAACCCCTCTCCCTTGCCTTTCTTTAACTTTACTACTTTACTTCTTCTTCTTGGGCGACGCCTTCGCCTTAGACGGCGTCGTCGCCTTCTTCGGGCGCGGCGCCTTCGGCTTCTTCGTCGGAACCTTGGCGGCCTTCTTCGCCTTCGACGGCGACTTGGCCTTGGCCGGCTTGGCCGCAGCCGCCTTCTTCGCACCCGCGGGAGCCGCCGACGCCGCAGACGCCTTCTTGGCGGCGCCCGCCTTCCGACCGGTCGCCGCCTTCACGCCACCAGCCTTCTTTGCGCCGGCCGCGCGGCCGCCCTTCTTCTCCTTGCTGGCCGGAGCGGCGCGCTTCTTCTTCGCACCGCCGGCACGAGCCTTGCCGCCCTCGGCCGCCCCGCCGCCGGCGCCGGCAAGCTTGAAAGAGCCGGACGCGCCCTTCCCCTTCGTCTGCACCAGCTCGCCAGCCACGACGGCCGACTTGAGGTACTTCTTGATAAAGGGCGCCAGCTTCTCCGCGTCCAGCTTGTAGTGCGCGGCAATGTACTTCTTGATCGCCTGCAGCGACGAGCCGCCGCGCTCCTTCAGACTCTTGATGGCGGCCGTCACCATCTCAGAGGTGCGCGGGTGCGCAGGCTTGGCGCGCGGCTTCTTCGCAGACGCCGCAGACTTGGCCTTCTTCGTCGTGCCGGTGGCGGCGGGTGCCGCAGCAGTCTCGTTCGTAGCCGCCTGATCTGCCATTATTTCGACGGACGACGCGCGTACACACAACAACAGAACAGCGAGAGAGCGGCGAGAGCACGGCAGAGAATAGCCGCCGCGCCGCCAGGCCCAGCCAGTGTCGCGGGCGGGCGCGGACGGCCGAGAGAGCGGCCGCCACTCTGCGCGCCGCCGCGCCGCGCCTCCCGCGCTTGCTACCATTCGCTACGGGGATGTCGACGCGTTCGGATCACGTTAGCTGCGCTGAGGAGGGGACTGACCGCCGTGCGGTGGGGCTTGCCCCACCGCCGGCCTCGTCAGTCACTCCACCGATGACGACACGGCAAAGGAGGACGGGTAATGATCTGTTGACGACCACGGCACGTGAACTGGACTTTGCGGCGGAATACTCTACGGATGCGTCGGTCGACGAAGATGCGGAGCGGGAGTTTATTTCCAACCTGCGTCGGAGTGGCAGACGCGTGAGTGGCAAAGGACGCCAACGTCCTTCAACATCGCACGTCGACGAGGAAGGGTTTGTGCGCCCTCCGAAGAAGAAAGTGGCGCGAAATCGACAGGAAGTTGCTGATGACGCGATCGCCCTGCAAAATCGTTTTGAGGCTATGGAAGAAGGCGACGAGGGGTCGGGAGCGGCCGCACCGCCGGAGCCACCGCCGCAGGAGCAACGCCCTGCACCACCGCAGCAACAGAGGATACCACCCATCGTCTTGCAGTACCCTGACGATTACCGCACGTTGTACGAGTGGCTTAAGCAGCACTGCCAGCAGCCGTTCACCGCCAAGCAGGCCGGAGGGGACAAGCTCAAGCTGACGCTGACTCACACTGACGACTACATGCGAGTCATGGATATGGTTGGCGCCCAGGGCATCGCGTGTTATACGTTCCCGATGGTGCGGCCACCAGTTCTGACTGTTGTCATCCGCGGAATTTTGAACTCCCTTCAAAATGACTATGTGAAGGAGTCGCTGGAGGAGCTTGGCTTCGTCGCCACCGTCGTGGACTACCACAAGATCCCTGGTACGAACAAGAAGTCGGGTCTGCGTGTCGTCGTACTGCCAGACACGGACCGCCATCGTGAAATTTTCCAACTGACCAGGCTCTGTGCCCTGGCCGTGACGGTGGAGAAGCTTCGGAAGTCACGTGGAGTCCTGCAGTGTTATCGCTGCCAGGGTTTCAATCATGTAGCTCGCCATTGCACCATGCCGGCTATGTGTGTTCGCTGCGGCGGTGGTCATGAGAGTAAGACCTGCACTCACCCCCGGCAAGAGCCCGCTAAGTGTGGCCTCTGTGGCGGCAACCACACGGCAAATTACCGTGCCTGTCCGAAGCACAAGGAGGCCAGTCGCCGCCAGCGAGGACTGCCACCATTGAACGCCAAACGTCGCTCAACCCGCGGCACTACTGGGAACACCGCAGCGTCTACGCAGACTGCAGCAGCCTCTCGCTCACAGCCGCCTACCCTGTTGGAGCGGCGCCGTGCCTACGTCCTGCAGCGCCCAACGGCTGCTGATGTCGTCAGGGGTGGGGTTCAGGCCCCCGCTCCTGCTCCTGGGTTGGACCTGTCGACGACCTCTTTTCCGGCGTTACCACCGCGACGCCGTCCGGGTGCTGGCCTGCAGCCTCCCTCCGGCAGTCAACCCCCTGCTGCTGACTGCGACGTGACGACCCTTCTTCAAACGATGCTCGCTGCTCTCGCAGAGATGTCCAAAGCCATTCAGGCTCTCCCTGCGTCCATTGCAGCCGCGGTCGAGGCGACCGTCCGAGGAGCGCTCAGCGCAACCAGCGAGGCACCCTCTGTCCAGCATGGCCGCGATTAGACGCCTAGAGGACCTCTGCATTGTTACTTACAATGCCAACGGACTGTATCACGACCTCATGGACCTGCGGCAGTTCCTTCTAGACTACGACGTGGATCTCTGCCTAGTGACGGAGACTCATCTCAAGCCCGCGCTTCGAGCCAATATTGCCAATTATCGGTGCTATCGTACTGACCGGATGACGGCCGGAGGCGGCACCGCCATCTATGTCAAAGCCAGTATTCGTCACTACGCTGCACCGACGCCGCCGCTCCAGACCTTCGAGACAACGGCGGTCGCGGTCGAGACTTCTGCCGGCCTCGTGACGTTCGTCGCGGCCTATCGCCCGCCTCGTGGCCCTCTCAACATGGATGAAGCTCGTGCACTTCTCCAAGTTCGTGGCCGTCTCTTCGTCGCTGGCGATCTTAACGCGAAGCACGCTGCTTGGAATTCCATCACCACCACGCATAATGGCCGCCGACTTCTTCGCGTGCTGGACCAGGTGGATGCCTACGCCTGTGGGCCGGACACTCCCACCTGTTTTCCATCCAGGGGTGCTCCGGATGTCTTGGACCTTGCTATCACCAAAGGGCTGCGGCAGTTTCTCACAGCGGAGTCGATCCACGCCCTAAATTCGGACCACCTCCCTGTCCTCTTCCGGCTAGCTGTCTCCCCGTCGTCGCAACCTGCCCGTCGGGACCTCAAGAGGACGGACTGGGACAGTTTCCGTGCCCGCCTTTCTCGTTCCGCGCATCTTCACCCTGAGGACGACGCTCGCGACGTGGACTGGGCGATCGATGAATTTACCGCCGCTGTGGGGACTGCGTTGGATTCCTCCACGCCGCGCCCTCGGCGCCCTCCACCGCCGCGGCCTGGTCTCCCGCCGGACATCCTCGATCTCATCCGCGAGAGAAATCGACTTTTCAAGGACTGGCGGCTTACGAGGGACCCTCACCTGAAGCGGCATGTCAACTTTCTCCGCCGCACCGTCAAGTCCGCCATCATCGAGCACAAGAATCGTCAATGGGCGTCGCAGCTGGCCTCCTTTACCCCAGACGCCCACTCCTGGGACGCTGTGAGATTTTTCACTAAGCGGAAGGCCTCTGTTCCTCCTTTGGATGCTCCTGCCGGCGTCGCTTATGCACCTTTAGACAAGGCCAACGCGTTGGCTGACGTCTTTGAAGCAAACTTTCGCCCCATCGATGACCCTGTCGATCTGCAGCATGTTCACCTCGTGGAGGAGACCATGGCCACGTACCTGGCGGAAGACGTTGGCGAAGAGGACGATTTGCTAGCTCCCATTACTCCGGCGGAAGTCAAGTCCACCGTTGCAGCCTTATCATCCGCCAAAGCGCCGGGTGCTGATGACCTCCCTGTGCGGGTCCTTAAGGAATTGCCGCCCGTCGCTTTCGTGATACTGGCCACCATTTTCAATAGTATCGTCCGGACGTGCACCTATCCTGCAGCTTGGCGGCGTGCGATTGTCGTGGCTGTTCCAAAACCGGGTAAACCCCGCCAAGATCCTCGCAACTACCGGCCTATCAGCCTGCTGCCGCACCTGAGCAAAGTCTTCGAGAGGCTCCTGCTTCACCGCTTACGGGACTTCCTGGACCACCGGCGTATACTTCCGCCTGAGCAGTTTGGCTTTCGGAAGGGGCATTCCACCTGCCTCCAGTTGATCCGTGTGGTGGAGGAAATCACCCTCGCCTTCAACAACAGGGAGTTCTGCGGCGCCATCTTCCTAGACGTCTCGAAGGCGTTTGACAGTGTGTGGCACTGTGGGCTGTTGTACAAGCTGCGACACATGGGCTTCCCGAAGAAGATAGTTCATCTCCTCGCCTCGTACTTGCGGGGACGCCGCTTCCAGGTGCGGATAGGCGACGCCCTGTCCTCGACTCGGCTGATCACGGCGGGCGTTCCGCAGGGCTCTGTCCTGGGCCCCACGCTTTATTCAATCTACACATCTGACCTCCCTCGATCGCCACGCATCGAGAGGGCCCTTTACGCTGATGACACTCTACTCTACACCCGAAGCCGGTGGCCAGCAGCTCTCCACCGTCGGTTGCAGGATGCTTGCGCCGACCTAGAGACGTGGGCGACGAGATGGCGTGTCTCCTTTAATGCCCTAAAAAGCCAGGCCGTCATCTTCACTAGGAGACACTCGCCGCCAGTCCCGCCAGTTCGTCTTTTTGGTGTGGACATTGTGTGGAGCGACGCCGCCACCTACTTGGGTGTCATAATGGATCGTCAACTGACGTGGCAACAGCAAGCAGCGGCTGTCCGCCTTAAGGTGCACCAGCGTCTGGGGGCTTTATACCCCCTCCTCAACGAGCGCTCTGCTCTCTCCGCGAGGAACGGGCTTCTGGTCTATCGCCTCTTTATCCGCCCAGTGATGGATTACGCAAGCGCCGTCTGGGGAAACGCAGCCAACAAGCACATTCATCGCCTTCAGCAGCTGCAGAACAAGGCCCTCCGCCGAATTTTTCACGTTCCTGCCACGTTTCCGTCGCACTATCTCCACGAGGCGGCCCAAGAGGACTACGTCATCGCCCGTTTCCAACGTCAAGCAAGGCTTCTGTATCGTTCCTCTGCGGACTCTGCGAACCCTCTTATCCGGGGCCTTGGTGCTCCGCCTCACGACAGAGACCGCTACAAGCGGCCCAGCGCGCTACTTACTCGCTAATTTGCGAAGTATCGCTCTCTTATTGTGATTCTACTTTCCCCACCGCCTGCCTGATGACATATAAATAAACATGAAGCACCTTCTTTCCTTCTTGTGATCTGCTGTTAGTAGTAAATGCCTCATTGGTAAAAACTACATTTCCTAAGTCGACGACACTCTGAAGATGCGGACCGGCGCTTGCTACCGCCCAACGTCCGACAGCCTGTGCGGACCAGCCCCAAACCTGCGCCGCAACCACCCGCGCCATTCAAACCACCGAGGATGGGGCTACACACGGCCACACCACAGTCGCCAACCAGTCGCCACGGCAGCGCCGCAAACCACGGCCAAACTGCAGCTACCGCGCGCTACAGCCTGGCTCGGCCCGCCGAGAATCGCCGCCCCCGCCCAAATGCCGCCCCCACAGCCCCAGCCGACGACCCGCCACAATGGCCAAACCTTCGGCAAAACTGGCGCACCGTCGCCGCGCCAGCCCGGCCAGCGCGGCCGCCGCCACAGCCACACAAGCGGAGGCGTGCGGCGATGACGGCCGTGCAAACGCACCTCCGCCGCCCCATCGCCCTCCCACCGTTTCCCGATCGGCCCGCGGCCGTCGGGCCACCTCGCCCGCCAACATTCGCGCCCGTTTCTCACAAAATTGCCCGCCGCAAAACAAAAACGAGCGCCGCCTGCGCAACATGGCCACCGGCCAACCGAGGCGCCGCCGCCCCTCGCCGCTTTAAGCGACGGTGGCTAACCGCCATCCGCAACTACAGACGCACCGAATCTGCCTTCAAAAGCACACACCGACAGCCGACCTCTAACATTTAGACTCCGCAAGCCACCCAACGGTGTGTGGCGGAGGGCACTTCACGTGCCACTGTCATTTACCTCCCTTCGCTGTTCCAGTCGCGTATGGTTTCGCGGGACGAACTGACAGTCTGCAAAAAAAAAACACCGCCTCCGTGCGCGCTCGAATCTCTCTAACCACATCCATTCGTGATCTCCTCGGGAGGTATACACGTAGGGGGGAAGCAATATATTCGATACCCCATCCAGAAACGCAATATCGCGAAACCTGGCGAGCAAGCTACACCGCGATGCAGAGCGCCTCTATTGCAGGGTCTGCCGCTTGGGTTTGTTAAACATCTCCGTAACGCTATCACGGTTACCAAATGACCCTGCGACGAAACGTTGGATCGTCTCCGGTCGCCTCCGTCAACGCGACCTGGTACGGATCCCACACTGATGGGCAACACTCACGTATGGGTCGAACGAACGGGTGTTTTGTAAGCCACCTCCTCCTTTGTTGATGGACTACATTTGCTACGCATTCTCCCAATAAATCGCAACCTGGTACCCGCCTTACCACCAATTACTTTTTTTGTTTTTTTTTTTTTTTTTTTTTTTTTTTTTATATGATGATCATCCCACTCCCAATCACTCCGCACGCATACTCCCAGATATTTTACAGACGTAACTGCTACCAGTGTTTGTCCCGCTATCATCATATAATCAATCATACAATAAAGGGTCCTTCTTTCTTATATTATTCGCAATACATTACATTTGTCTATGTTAAGGGACAGTTGCCACTCCCTGCACCACGTGCCTATCCGCTGCAGATCGTCCTGCATTTTTCGCTGCAACTTCTCTGTATACTACAGCATCATCCGCGAAAAGACGCATGCAACGTCCGACACTATCTACTAGGTGTGTGAAGAGCAATGGGTCCCATAACACTCCCCTGTGGCACGCCAGAGGTTACTTTAACGTCTGTAGACGTCTCTCCATTGATAACAACATGCTGTGTTCTGTTTGCTACAATCTCTTCAGTCCAGCCACACAGTTGGTCCGACATTCTGCAGACTCTCTTACATTGTTTATCAGGCGACAGTGCGGAACTGTATCGAACGCCCTCCTTCCGGATGTCAACCAAAATGGCATCTACCTGGGAGCCTGTATCTAATATTTTCTGGGTCCCATGAACAAATAAAGCGCGTTGGGTCTCACACGATCGCTGTTTCCGGAATCCGTGTTGATTCCTACATAGTAGACACTGGGTTTCCAAAAAACGACATGCTACTACTCGAGCATAAAACATGTTCTCAAATTCTACAACCGACCGACGTCACAGATATAGGGCCTATAGTTTTGCGCATCTGCTCGACGACCCTTCTTCAAGCCCGGGACTACCTGTGCTCTTTTCCAATCATTTGGAACCCTCCGTTCCTCTAGAGACTTGCGGTACACGGCTGTTAGGAGGTTCTGTCGCGTACTCTGTGTAGAATCGAATTGGTATCCCGTCAGGTCCAGTGGACTTTCCTCTGTTGAGTGATTCCAGTTGCTTTTCTATTCCTCCTTGGACACTTATTTCGATGTCAGCCACTTTTTCGTTTGTGCGAGAAGGAACTGCAGTGCGGTCGTCCTCCGTGAAACAGCTTTGGAAACAGGTGTTTAGTATTTCACAGCTTTTTACGCGTGTCATCCTCTGTTTCAATGCCATCATCATCCCGGAGTGTCTGGATATGCCGTTTCGAGCCGCTTACTACTGATTCAACGTACGACCACAACGTCCCAGGATTTGATTTGATTTGATTTGATTTCCTGTCACGTCGGTACATGGAATTTTACTTTCGCATTCACCGGACGCTTCACGCATAGCCCTCCTTACGCTAACTTTGGACATCGTTTAGCGTCTGTTTGTCTGAGAGGTTTTGGCTGCGTTTCAACTTTGAGTGAGGCTCTCTTTGCTTTCGCTATAGTTTCCTAAACTTTGGTTGTTGTACCGCGGTGGGTTTTTCCCATCCCTCACAGTTTTACTCGGCACGTACCTGTCTAAGACGCATTTTACGATTGCCTTGCACTTTCTCCATACACACTCAACATTGTCGGTGTCGGAGCAGACATTTGCGTTTTCATCTGTCTGGTAGTCTCAAATCTGCCTTCTATTACTCTTGCTAAACAGATAAACCTTCCTCCCTTTTTTTTTTTTTTTGTATATTCCTATTAACGTCCATATTCAGCGATGCTGCAACGGCCTCTTGATCACTGGGTCCCTGTTCTGCACATACAGAGTCGACAAGTTCGGGGTCTGTTTGTCATCGGTAGGTCCACGATGTTATCTCCACGAGTCGGTTCTCTCTCTGTTTAATTGCTCGCGGTAATTTTCGTTCGGATAGTGCACTCAGTATAATGTCACTCGATGCTCTGTCCCTACCACCCGTCCTGAACATCTGGCACATTGAAATCTCCACCTAAGACTGTAACACGCTGGGGAAAGGAAAATGTATGTCCACATTTTCTCTCACGTGTTCGGCCACTAATGCTGCTGCGTCGCGAGGTCGGTAAAAGGAGCCAATTATTAACCTAGCTCGGCTGTTGAGTGTACCCTCCACCCACAATAGTTCACAGGAACCGTCCACCACTTCTACTTCACTACACAGGATAAACTACTACTACTAACAGCGACGAACCACTCCACCACCGGTTGCATGCACGCTATCCTTTCTAAAGCACCGTCTGTACCTATAACGATTGCAGCTTCGGTGCTTTCTATCAGCGCTTGACGTTCCGGTACTTCGACAGTTGACAATTACAATACCGATTGCCGCTTGGTCCCCGCATGTCCTGACCTTGCCCCGCGCCCGTTGAGGCTGTTGCCCTTTCCGTACTTGCCCAAGGGCCATCCAACCTAAACAGAACCGCCCAGCCCACGCCACACAACCCCTGCTACCCGTGTAGCCGCTTGTTGCGTATAGTGGACTCCACCTAAGACTATAACATGCCCTAAGGCATTCGCGGTGTACACCACCCTAAGGTGAGGTTAGGTTAGGTGGACGTGGGTTAGGTTAAGGGTTACAGTTAGGTTAGGCGTCAAAGTTAGGTTAAGCGTTCGGACGTGAGGCGTCAGGTGGCCGCACCTACCTTACGGCCGGACATCTTAGGTTAGAGGTTAGGTTAGGTTAAGGCGCCGAGAGGTCCGCGGTCAGGTTACGTTCACCTTCGGGCGCCACACGTAGGTTTCAAAGGTGTGTCGGTCGGTCGTCGGCAAGCCGCAAAAACTACAGACGACGTCGACCAAACCGCCGCAAGACCGAGCAGGAGGCAGATATACCGGCCGGCCGGCCGGCCCCACACACACACAACACAACACAAAATTAAAAACACCACCCACCGGCCAAACGGCACAAAAAACAAAAAAAACAAAAAACCACAAACCCGAGCACCACGTCGACCAGAGGCAACCCGCCGCTCACGCGACATGGCTGGCAACTAAGGGGCAAACTGCAACGGCGCTTTCCGCACCGGGCCGGATGCACGTACGACAACACCGCTACCCGTACGCAGGCCTCCCATTGCACACAGCCGCTCTGTGTTTGAACATCATCAATGGCGCGCCCGCGCCTCGTCGCGGTCGCAGCCATAACGCCGCCACTTTTGCACCAACACATTCACGCACGGCAAAACAGCTCGCCGACACAGCACAGCCGACAAACAAAAACAACCCGCGAGACGGGGGCGACAACGACAACGACAACGACAACGACAACGACAACGACAACAGCAAACAACTCGCACCAAGCGTCCAACAGGTAACAAACGGACAAGCACAGCCACTGCTAACGGCCACGACGCCCCAGCGGCACACTGCTCCTTTCCCGCCACACTCGATTCACAACGCACGCACGCGACCCCGTCAACGACACCGACACGACACACGACGGGCTCCCTTCCCGCAACCTACACCTTTCCGCCACTACGCACAGCTCCACCCGACGCGCCCGTCGCAACGACACTACTGCACGCACTATCCACCCGCCTCCTCCTCTCCCCCCCCCCCTTCCCGTACACAACAACACGGCCAAAAACAACACTCACGACCCAAACATAATAACGACATGGCACGTGCATCGGCGCACACCCCAACCAGTCACCGTCGACAACCACACGCAAGGCACGAAACCGGCGTCCTTCCACGTTGCCATCAAAGCTGCACAAACAACCACAGGAGGAACCACCAACAACGGGCCGGCCCGCCGGCCCGCCCCAATATTCTCCCACCCTCACCTCACGCCGCAACCACCAAACGCACATTCCCGCTCGCTACCACACACCTCTCGGCGGCCGCTTCGCAAAAACATGACGTGACGTGACGTGACGTGACATCATCACATCACGGGCTACGCACGCACACCGACCCACTTTCCTGCCCTTCGCCCTCTTCTTTCCGACGCCTGCCTTCGGCCGAGCACACGTACGTGGCACAACGCCCAACACAGTCACACACAGTCGACAGGCGCACGCCCAGGCACGCAACGACGCAGCGCAGCAAAGGCGCCCGCAACACATACCTCCTCTCTCTTCTCGCCGCCGACCGCCCGCCAGCCAGCCAGCCAGCCACTCGCAATGTGCACTGCCAACCAGCCACACGTCCACCGCGCCGCCTCCGACCACCCGCCAGGGGGGCGCTCACGTCCGCGACAACAGCGCGGCCCGCCGCCGGGCGGGCCCAGCCGAACCCAGCCCAGCCGGCGCGCGCTGCTCTGCACTCGGCGCGCCACACATCCTGCTGCAGACCGGGCTCGTCTCTCTGTACGCGTCTGCCCGCATCTCGTCTTCCTGCGCATCAACACAACGAGGCCGCGTGAGCAAACCCCCCCGTCACAACGCCACATCACACACTGCCTTGTCTACCGCCTAAATGCACTCACCAGCCATCCGCTTCGTCTTCGTCTTGTTTACTCGTTGTTGTTGCAGCGGCGCACACAGCCCCGGCCGGCCGCATCCGAGGGTGGCCCGCCGCCAGCGTCTCCTCCTTGGGCACAGGTGCGGTGCGGTGCCGTGCCGTGCCGTGGCCGCCCATCCATCCAACCGCACGCATTTTGCTGGCCGCCTCTGCTGCAGAAGAAGACAAAAAAAAAAACGAAACGTACAAACATACACGCACCCACAGCGTGGCCACACACGGACGGGACCGACAGGCTCCAAGGCGACCAAAGGATAAAAACAAAATAAAACACTAAAAGACGCAAGCAAGCACCAAGCAAGCTGTCGCCTCGCGCCTCTGTCCTTCCGCCCCCGCCATTCTCTCCCACCACATGCCCACAAACACCACCGCCTCCCCCTCCCCGCACCTCCACATTCGCCCCCTCCATTTTGTTCCTTTCTCGTTCTTCCCTTCTGTGTGTCTGCGTGCGTGCGCGGGCGGCGCCTCTCAACATCCGCCGGCCGTCCGTCCCGTTTTCGCCGTACCACACACGCCACCGCCTCGCCTCCTCCCCGTCCACCACCGCCGCCCCTGTCCGCCCCGCACAACACCATACACCGCTGCTTGTCCTGGCCGTTGCCACCAAAGGCGCCAGCCGCAAACCGCGCCAACGCCGCAGCGCGCGTGCCTCCTTCCTTCTTGCTTCCTTCTCCGTGCCGACGCGGCCTCTATTCCCGCACCCATTCGGCCGACGACACAGCCGTTGGGCTCCGCACTGCGCGTACCGGCGTTACGCACGCACACCCACCCCCCTCGCGAACGCACGACTCATTCATTGTCTTTGTTGTTTCTCCTCTTTCTTAACGTCTTTGTTTGTTGTTTGTTTTCTTTTTTTTTTTCGTTTTTCCCCACCGCCACATGTGACACAATGCCTCCCTCCACCTTTCGTTCGTGGTTGCTTGCTTTGTTTCTCTTTCTCATTGGTACACGTCCGACGCGCTCCATTTCCACCACACCACGGCCATCGGCCTCCTCAACGGGCAGGCGCAGTGTGCCATTCTCCGGCGCACAAGCACACCGCGCGGTACTGGCGCGGCTCGCCACGCCACGCCACGCCACGCCACGCCACGCCACCGGTGCGCAGCAGCACATGTGATGTCCGCAACACGACACGCGGTGCGCACACCCCGACCACGCGGCTCTAAAGGCATGGCACCGGCGACATGCGCCGCCCCAGCCACGCATCCGTCGTCTCAAGTTGTTCACTGCCAGCCGCGTCTGAGGCTACAACCGCACCACCACATCAACGGTCCCCCTCCCGGCAACACATTTGTTGCACAAACAAACACAACCGCCGAGCGCAGCGCGAACCACCCACACGCGCCCTCCGCGTCTCCTTTCTCTCCTTTCGCCCCCTCCCATCTCCCGAATATGCCAGCAGCGCAGCGTTACGCGTGCCCCTCACCCGTCCACACTACCGCGAAACGAGCACGCCTTCCGGGCCACATGCAAGGGCACGCCCACCACCAAATACTGCCGTATTCACGGACGCAGTTCGCAACACGCAACGCACTCTCCACCTACCTTCTTTCTCTCGTCCCTTCTCTTTAAAAACAAAACAAACACACAAACCAACCAACCACGGCTAACACACTTTTTCGCGACACCTTTGACTGCGTTATCTTGACCGTGACGGCAGCTATCGACCATCCATTCCCCACTACACACACACACACACACATCATTCGCTACACCGCACACGAAACGGCAAAGGGCAAGGCACTCTCTCATAGATTCTTCCTCCGAGCCATATCGGGCGAACGTTGCATCCGGGAAGGCAATGCAATTCAGCCGTCACTTGCAGCCGCGCCGTAAACGCATTTCAGTGCGGCTGCAATGCACGGGAACGTTCCGTTGCTCTAGACGGCGCCTCTCCGTTTTTCCCCTGTTTCGTTTTCCGGTGATTGCTTCCCCTTCTTCTCTTTCTTCGTTTCGTTTTATTATTTTCGTTCCCCTCCTCCACCATTGTTTCCGTCCCCACAGTTTTTTTTTTGCTCATTCCACACGTTCTGCCCAGACAAGACATGACATTCGACCGATCACAGCCAGCCTTTCGTCGCCGTTCGCAGCGCCGACGGTGCCACAGTGAGACGGGTGTTCGGACCGACACGTTGCCGTGATGCCGATAGACAGCTACTCAGAGCCGCCGGATCGGATCACATCACCGACAAACCGGCCATTTCACCGGGGGACACACAGACAACCGCGTGTACGCCCATAACAACAAACAACGACCGTCGTCGTCTACCGTCACTGAACCGAACACACGTGCACCTTGAATGACGACACCGGCGTGCGTGCGTGCGCACAACAATCAATCATTCAATCAACTGCAGAAACGGCTATCAAAATCAAGGGCCAAATAAATGGGTACACCACCGTGCGTGTCGCCTACCCCACCCGCCCGTACAATTCTTGCGTCTTCCTAATGACTAGTAAAGACACGTCCATTTGTTTTAAAACGTCACCAACACACCTCCACGCCGTACAGCAAAGGGAATAGTAGACGGCAACACAACATTTCACCCTCGCCATCATGTATGTATGTATGTATGTATGTATGTATGATGTGACAAACAAACAAACCCGCAGACGGCCCTAACGGTGACATCCAACAATCGCGAGGGGTTTCAATTGCAGTCACGTGACTAACCGGGCAGACAGAGACAAAGAAAGGAAAGGAAAGGAAATCAGCGACACAGACAACACCTCCTGTCTATGTGTCGACAAACAAACAACCAACCAACCACGCCAAGACTCGCGAGCACGCATAACCACATTCGAGACCACCACCACCACCACCACCACCAGCTGCTTCGCAACCAACCAAACCGGGTAGCTAGCTATGCGCCGCCTCACACAAACAACAATTCCGCTCTTCCCGCAAAGGCAATTTGGTGGCCCTGAAAAGGGCCGTTTTTTGCCGCTCTCGCAACGGAGGGGAGCTCCCTAGAGCCTTAACCCCCTCACTTGGAGCTCGTGTACTTGGTCACCGCCTTCGTGCCCTCGCTCACGGCGTGCTTGGCCAGCTCGCCAGGCAGCAAGAGCCGCACAGCCGTCTGGATCTCGCGGGACGTGATGGTCGAGCGCTTGTTGTAGTGCGCCAGGCGAGACGCCTCGGCCGCAATGCGCTCGAAAATGTCGTTCACGAAGCTGTTCATGATGCTCATCGCCTTCGACGAGATGCCCGTGTCGGGGTGCACCTGCTTCAGCACCTTGTAGATGTAGATGGCATAGCTCTCCTTCCTCTTGCGCTTCTTCTTCTTGTCGCCCTTCGAAATGTTCTTCTGCGCCTTGCCAGCCTTCTTGGCGGCCTTCCCGCTAGTCTTGGGCGGCATCTCGAACGTACAACAGCAAGCAGCAAGCGCTCCCCTCTAGTCAGCGTCTCCCCACACAGTGGCACCCGCCGCTACCGCAACACCGCACCTTTACCAGCTCGCCCTGTTGCGGCCGCCGACCAATGGGGCGCGCGCGCAACCGGCCGCCGCACCCGAGCCCATAAAGGGACCCCCACCTAGCAGCAGCCTCTCAGCCCTCAAAGTAGACGACAACAGCCTATGGCAAGCGACGAAACAATTTACGAAAAGACGCGCCAGAATGCCGCCGCTGCACGGCGAGCGTGGCATGGTCTACAGCGCAGCTGACAAGGCCAACGCGCTCGCCGACGCATTTGAACAGCAGTTCAAACCAGCGGAAGCACAGGATAGAGACCATGAAAACACAGTCCGTCGACAGCTTGCAGTTTTCCTTGCAGCTGAAGACGACGAAAATGAAGACCCACCACTTTTCGCCCCAGAAGACGTGGCAAAAGTAATCAAGTCTCTCCCCAACAAAAAAGCCCCAGGCCACGACCGGCTCACGAACCAACTAATAAAACATCTCCCGCCACTGGCAATTACACACATCGCGGACGTCTTCAACGAGATATCTCGTGCCCGCGAGTTTCCAGCGTGCTGGAAACACGCGGAAGTGGTCGCGATAGCAAAACCAGGTAAAGACCCAGTATTCCCACAGCACCACAGGCCGATTAGCCTCCTACCCACTCTCAGTAAAATTTACGAGCGCCTCCTGCTCATATCCATCGAGCAACACATTTCAAGAGAGCAAATTCTACCAAACTTCCAGTTCGGTTTCAGGCAGAAACATTCAGCCCCGCAACAAATCATGAGAGTGGTTGAAGCAGCAACCGAAGCTTTCAATCGAAGAGGCTACTGTGGGATAGTGCTACTTGACGTAGCCAAGGCCTTCGACACCGTATGGCACACTGGGTTACTATACAAACTATACACACAGGGCTTCCCCGGGACGATAGTCAAACTACTGAAAAGCTATCTCTCGAACAGAACTTTCTCCGTTAGGGTTGACTCTTCACTCTCGACGAGAAGACGCGTGCGCGCTGGAGTGCCCCAGGGTTCGGTGCTAGGGCCTGTCCTGTATAGTCTATACACTGCAGACACGCCCACCGCGCCCCTGGTGCACACAGCGCAGTACGCGGACGATACAGCGTTCTTCACACGCAACGCCAATAGGGATCTGGTCACCAGACGACTACAGACAGTCCTAAACGACACGGAACAATGGGCAAAGAAATGGCGCATCACCATCAATAGCGAGAAAACACAGGCGATGCTCATAACCCGCCGACTAGGCAAGCGCGGACCACAAAGAAGACCACCACTACACCTTAGGCTAAATGGCCAGGAGCTACCGTGGAGGCAAACGGCAAAATACCTAGGAGTAACACTTGACAAACGCCTCACATGGAAACCACACATAGAGGACTTAAGACTCAAAGCTAGCGCCAGAATGAGCCTCTTGTATCCTGTTCTCAATACAGGAAGCTCGCTGGCTGCAAATATAGGTATAAGAGTGTACTGCTCACTCATCCGCCCCATCATGGAGTATGCATGCCCCATCTGGGGTTATGCTGCTAAAACACACATTGTAAAACTCCAGCGTGTACAAAACAGGGCGCTGAGACGAGCGCTACACGTCCCCTCGCAGTTCCCAACGGCCGATCTACACGAGGCAGCAGAAGTCATGCCACTAATAGAAAGATTTAAAGAACTCGCAGAAACCTTCTATGACACAGCTTCCAGGTCCACAAACAACCTGATCAGCAGACTGGGACAATACGACCCAACAAGAGACAGGCATAAAAGACCGAAATCGATCTTATATGACTAGCAAACAAACCACCCATCAAATCATCCAACAACCCCATCACATCACCATCACCCAAGCCAGCCCCTAATTAGGGCAGTCAAGTAATCTACAAATAAATGCACACCAGAAATAAGACCTACCACAAAGAAAAGTAAAATTTAACAAAAAAAAAAAAAAAATCACCCAAACCCAGTTGGAGTAAATGTCTCTAGGACAACAAACTCCACACGCAGCCATCCTCAAGCAGAGGAAGCATATAGTGCAGCAGTCTAGCAGCAGCAGTAGTCCCGCCGCTCAGGGCGGGCGTGCCCCAGGGGTCGGTACTGGGCCCGGTACTGTACAACCTGTACACTGCCGACCTCCCGACCGTACCGTTGGTGCACGCTGCCCAGTACGCCGACGACACAGCGTTCTTCACGCGTAACCCGAACAGAGACAGGGTTACGCGAAGACTGCAAACAGCGCTGGACGAGACCGGCCGCTGGGCTAAAAAATGGCGCATCACACTCAATGAGACCAAATCTCAGGCCATAATGATCACCCGGAAACTGGGCAAGCGGGCTCCAGCCCGTCAGCCGCTACTGCTCAAGCTGAACGGCCAAGAACTCCCATGGCGACGCACCGCCAGGTATCTTGGAGTCACTCTCGACACCAGGCTCACCTGGCGGGCTCACATCGAGGACTTGCGCCGCAAAGCCAGTGGTAGGATGCAAATGTTGTATCCTATCCTAAACACTCGCAGCACCCTAGCGGCTGACATAGGAGTGAGAACGTACTGTTCACTCATTCGACCGATTATGGAGTACGCTTGCCCTGTCTGGGGATACGCGTCACACTGGCATCTTCGCAAACTCCAGTCTGTGCAAAACCGAGCGCTTAAAAGGGCATTACACCTTCCCTTCCGCTTCCCCACTGCTGACCTCCACGAGGCAGCGGGACTACCTACGCTCCACGAGCGCTTCAAAGACCTGGCCGAAAGTTTCTACGAAAACACGGCCAGATCAGACAACAGACTTATCAAAAACTTGGGACAGTACGACTCAACACTTGACAGACACAGACGACCAAAAACCATTGTAACAAACTAAGACAGCCTATAAGGCAGCATAGAAACAATAAACACACTGCACCTTAAAATGACATACCACACAGCAAAGACAAACTACCGACACAGCATAGAGGAGGAAATGTCCCAGAGGACAATACCCTCCATCACATATGCTCTCCTCGAAAGCGAGGACAGCACAAATGCAGTAGTCTAGTCCCGCCGCCACGCACTCCGCTGCTCGACTCGCTGCGGCTCGCACCGTTACGTTACGTGTTTCAACTAGCCAAACGCCATGTCCGGACGCGGAAAGGGAGGCAAAGTCAAGGGCAAGTCAAAGTCCCGCTCAAGC
The DNA here is from genome assembly GCF_023898315.1 of Schistocerca nitens. Lineage (NCBI taxonomy): Eukaryota > Metazoa > Arthropoda > Insecta > Orthoptera > Acrididae > Schistocerca > Schistocerca nitens. The sequence continues at coordinate 625,708 of NW_026046042.1, forward strand.
AGGGCTGGGCTCCAGTTCCCGGTCGGCAGAATCCACCGCCTCCTGCGCAAGGGAAACTACGCCGAGCGCGTCGGCGCCGGGGCGCCCGTCTACCTCGCCGCCGTCATGGAGTACCTCGCGGCTGAGGTGCTCGAGCTGGCCGGAAACGCGGCCCGCGACAACAAGAAGACGCGCATCATCCCGCGCCACCTGCAGCTCGCCATCCGCAACGACGAGGAGCTCAACAAGCTCTTGTCGGGCGTCACCATCGCACAGGGTGGTGTCCTGCCCAACATCCAGGCCGTCCTGCTGCCAAAGAAGACCGAGAAGAAGGCCTAAACAGAGAGCGCGGAGCTGCGCTTGCGTGCTCCCTGCACGCAAACGCGCCTGCCTTTGCCTTGCCGGCTCGGCTCACAACAATCGGCCCTTTTCAGGGCCACCACACAAACCTACGTCCAAAGCAAAGTTTCCGTCGTCCGTGCTCGCCGCACTTTACACAACACGTCCACATACATACATTGCACAGCCAGCGCCGGCGCACGTCCGCCATCTTGTCCACAGCCCGTGTGGCCGAACGCGCACACATTTTGTCGTTTCTCTCTTTTTGTCTTTTTCCTGTTTCTGCACCCCTCCGCGCACGCACAGAGTCGCGTTCCAAACGACAACGACATCAATACACCGATAATGTGATGATCATTGTTAGCATTCTAATGTTTCAATTAAAGGGGCGCGCGTGGCACACACAGCGCGTAAACGGTCCGACGACGACACGCCGGCCGCCGCGCGCTCCAAACGCACAGGCACAGGACAAAACCAAACAGCTGATCCGATCGATCGATCCGGCCGGCCCGCCCGCCTATGCCCACGCCACAAACAAACAAACAACAAACCACGCACACACTGGACTCAGCCGCGCCCATCGCGTCAAACTCAAAAACTAACGCACGCGCAGCACAACAACAACAACAACAACAACACGCACAGGCAACACAGACTCTTTCGCACTTTTCAATCTCCGAACAGTGTGGTGGCCCTGAAAAGGGCCGTTTTCGTCTCTCCCACCAAGCACGGGCACGGCACGGCCGCGGGAAGGCCACAACGCAGCACAGCACACCGGCTGGCTGGCTGCCTGCCTGCCTAACCGCCGAAACCGTACAGGGTGCGCCCCTGCCTCTTCAGGGCGTACACCACGTCCATGGCCGTCACAGTCTTGCGCTTGGCGTGCTCAGTGTACGTCACCGCGTCGCGGATCACGTTCTCCAGGAACACCTTCAGCACTCCGCGGGTCTCCTCGTAGATCAGACCAGAGATGCGCTTCACGCCGCCCCTGCGAGCCAGGCGGCGGATGGCGGGCTTCGTGATGCCCTGGATGTTGTCGCGCAACACCTTGCGGTGCCGCTTGGCGCCACCCTTGCCCAGCCCCTTTCCTCCCTTGCCGCGGCCTGTCATTCTTCTTCCTTCCTCCTCCTCAAGCAAGCAAGCGAAAAAACACAAGCGCCAGCTCCTCACCCGGCGCTAGCGAGTCGGCTACGGTGCGAGCTCTCTGCCGCCGCCCCCCTATATAGACTCTGGCCCGCCCTCCCCCCACCACGCGCACCGAGGGCATATAAGCGCGGCGCGGGGCCGCGCGGGCCCGTTGTCAAGGCAGCACCGGACGCTTCGTGTACCGCACGCACCTCCACGCCGCTCTTCCGCTATGGCCCGCACAAAGCAAACGGCCCGCAAGTCCACCGGCGGAAAGGCGCCGCGCAAACAGCTCGCCACCAAGGCGGCGAGGAAGAGCGCGCCCGCCACCGGCGGCGTCAAGAAGCCCCACCGCTACAGGCCGGGCACCGTCGCCCTGCGGGAAATCAGGCGCTACCAGAAGAGCACAGAGCTGCTCATCCGCAAGCTGCCGTTCCAGCGCCTAGTGCGCGAGATCGCCCAGGACTTCAAGACCGACCTGCGCTTCCAGAGCTCCGCAGTCATGGCCCTGCAGGAGGCCAGCGAGGCCTACCTCGTCGGCCTCTTCGAAGACACCAACCTGTGCGCAATCCACGCCAAGCGCGTCACCATCATGCCCAAGGACATCCAGCTCGCGCGCCGCATCCGCGGCGAGCGCGCCTAGAAACCGCGCCGCGCACGCGCGCCCGCCCAACAAAAACGGCCCTTTTCAGGGCCACTAACATCTCTCCGTCGCGAGCAAAACTTTTGTCGGTCTTGCCGCCCCGCAAAACAAACAACCACCAATTCCCCTCCCGTCCACAGCCGCTCTCGCCAACAATCGACGTCATCCCATCCCTCACAATACACACACACACACAACAGCCGGACGACGTCACCAACACACCGCGGGTGGCTGGCCGCCGCCGTCTCCGAGGCGCGCGCACGCTACGCTACACTACACTACACTACACTACACTACAACGTCAACGCCACCGCGCCTTCCCAATTCCCGCCGGCCACTTCCACGTCTCACGTCCCCCCCCGCCGCTTTCAAAGAGAGAGAGAAGAGACAACACACACACACAAAAGACACGACATCCGCAAAGCAAGCAAACACACAAACAAACAAACAAACAAACAAGAGTCTCCAGAAACATACATGAGCAACCAAACGTCGGCCGCCGCAAAAAAAACAACAACAACAACAAAACAAAAAACAACAGAGACCAACAAACGGCCACAACCGCTCCGCTACCGCGCGCCGCCGCCTACCGCCACCGGCACCACAATCCAACCACCACGGCACGCAAACAGTACCCACAAAGGGTCACACACAACCAACCACACCGGCGCATGCACGACAATCAACGCCTTCCCGACGTCCTTTGATGGCCCTGAGAAGGGCCGTTTTGGGCCGCGCGACAGCCGCAGCCGTGCCATCGCGCGCCACTAAGACGACGCGGGGGAGGGCGGTGGGGGACGACGGCGTCAAGCGCCAACCCCTCTCCCTTGCCTTTCTTTAACTTTACTACTTTACTTCTTCTTCTTGGGCGACGCCTTCGCCTTAGACGGCGTCGTCGCCTTCTTCGGGCGCGGCGCCTTCGGCTTCTTCGTCGGAACCTTGGCGGCCTTCTTCGCCTTCGACGGCGACTTGGCCTTGGCCGGCTTGGCCGCAGCCGCCTTCTTCGCACCCGCGGGAGCCGCCGACGCCGCAGACGCCTTCTTGGCGGCGCCCGCCTTCCGACCGGTCGCCGCCTTCACGCCACCAGCCTTCTTTGCGCCGGCCGCGCGGCCGCCCTTCTTCTCCTTGCTGGCCGGAGCGGCGCGCTTCTTCTTCGCACCGCCGGCACGAGCCTTGCCGCCCTCGGCCGCCCCGCCGCCGGCGCCGGCAAGCTTGAAAGAGCCGGACGCGCCCTTCCCCTTCGTCTGCACCAGCTCGCCAGCCACGACGGCCGACTTGAGGTACTTCTTGATAAAGGGCGCCAGCTTCTCCGCGTCCAGCTTGTAGTGCGCGGCAATGTACTTCTTGATCGCCTGCAGCGACGAGCCGCCGCGCTCCTTCAGACTCTTGATGGCGGCCGTCACCATCTCAGAGGTGCGCGGGTGCGCAGGCTTGGCGCGCGGCTTCTTCGCAGACGCCGCAGACTTGGCCTTCTTCGTCGTGCCGGTGGCGGCCGGGTGCCGCAGCAGTCTCGTTCGTAGCCGCCTGATCTGCCATTATTTCGACGGACGACGCGCGTACACACAACAACAGAACAGCGAGAGAGCGGCGAGAGCACGGCAGAGAATAGCCGCCGCGCCGCCAGGCCCAGCCAGTGTCGCGGGCGGGCGCGGACGGCCGAGAGAGCGGCCGCCACTCTGCGCGCCGCCGCGCCGCGCCTCCCGCGCTTGCTACCGCCCAACGTCCGACAGCCTGTGCGGACCAGCCCCAAACCTGCGCCGCAACCACCCGCGCCATTCAAACCACCGAGGATGGGGCTACACACGGCCACACCACAGTCGCCAACCAGTCGCCACGGCAGCGCCGCAAACCACGGCCAAACTGCAGCTACCGCGCGCTACAGCCTGGCTCGGCCCGCCGAGAATCGCCGCCCCCGCCCAAATGCCGCCCCCACAGCCCCAGCCGACGACCCGCCACAATGGCCAAACCTTCGGCAAAACTGGCGCACCGTCGCCGCGCCAGCCCGGCCAGCGCGGCCGCCGCCACAGCCACACAAGCGGAGGCGTGCGGCGATGACGGCCGTGCAAACGCACCTCCGCCGCCCCATCGCCCTCCCACCGTTTCCCGATCGGCCCGCGGCCGTCGGGCCACCTCGCCCGCCAACATTCGCGCCCGTTTCTCACAAAATTGCCCGCCGCAAAACAAAAACGAGCGCCGCCTGCGCAACATGGCCACCGGCCAACCGAGGCGCCGCCGCCCCTCGCCGCTTTAAGCGACGGTGGCTAACCGCCATCCGCAACTACAGACGCACCGAATCTGCCTTCAAAAGCACACACCGACAGCCGACCTCTAACATTTAGACTCCGCAAGCCACCCAACGGTGTGTGGCGGAGGGCACTTCACGTGCCACTGTCATTTACCTCCCTTCGCTGTTCCAGTCGCGTATGGTTTCGCGGGACGAACTGACAGTCTGCAAAAAAAAAACACCGCCTCCGTGCGCGCTCGAATCTCTCTAACCACATCCATTCGTGATCTCCTCGGGAGGTATACACGTAGGGGGGAAGCAATATATTCGATACCCCATCCAGAAACGCAATATCGCGAAACCTGGCGAGCAAGCTACACCGCGATGCAGAGCGCCTCTATTGCAGGGTCTGCCGCTTGGGTTTGTTAAACATCTCCGTAACGCTATCACGGTTACCAAATGACCCTGCGACGAAACGTTGGATCGTCTCCGGTCGCCTCCGTCAACGCGACCTGGTACGGATCCCACACTGATGGGCAACACTCACGTATGGGTCGAACGAACGGGTGTTTTGTAAGCCACCTCCTCCTTTGTTGATGGACTACATTTGCTACGCATTCTCCCAATAAATCGCAACCTGGTACCCGCCTTACCACCAATTACTTTTTTTGTTTTTTTTTTTTTTTTTTTTTTTTTTATATGATGATCATCCCACTCCCAATCACTCCGCACGCATACTCCCAGATATTTTACAGACGTAACTGCTACCAGTGTTTGTCCCGCTATCATCATATAATCAATCATACAATAAAGGGTCCTTCTTTCTTATATTATTCGCAATACATTACATTTGTCTATGTTAAGGGACAGTTGCCACTCCCTGCACCACGTGCCTATCCGCTGCAGATCGTCCTGCATTTTTCGCTGCAACTTCTCTGTATACTACAGCATCATCCGCGAAAAGACGCATGCAACGTCCGACACTATCTACTAGGTGTGTGAAGAGCAATGGGTCCCATAACACTCCCCTGTGGCACGCCAGAGGTTACTTTAACGTCTGTAGACGTCTCTCCATTGATAACAACATGCTGTGTTCTGTTTGCTACAATCTCTTCAGTCCAGCCACACAGTTGGTCCGACATTCTGCAGACTCTCTTACATTGTTTATCAGGCGACAGTGCGGAACTGTATCGAACGCCCTCCTTCCGGATGTCAACCAAAATGGCATCTACCTGGGAGCCTGTATCTAATATTTTCTGGGTCCCATGAACAAATAAAGCGCGTTGGGTCTCACACGATCGCTGTTTCCGGAATCCGTGTTGATTCCTACATAGTAGACACTGGGTTTCCAAAAAACGACATGCTACTACTCGAGCATAAAACATGTTCTCAAATTCTACAACCGACCGACGTCACAGATATAGGGCCTATAGTTTTGCGCATCTGCTCGACGACCCTTCTTCAAGCCCGGGACTACCTGTGCTCTTTTCCAATCATTTGGAACCCTCCGTTCCTCTAGAGACTTGCGGTACACGGCTGTTAGGAGGTTCTGTCGCGTACTCTGTGTAGAATCGAATTGGTATCCCGTCAGGTCCAGTGGACTTTCCTCTGTTGAGTGATTCCAGTTGCTTTTCTATTCCTCCTTGGACACTTATTTCGATGTCAGCCACTTTTTCGTTTGTGCGAGAAAGGAACTGCAGTGCGGTCGTCCTCCGTGAAACAGCTTTGGAAACAGGTGTTTAGTATTTCACAGCTTTTTACGCGTGTCATCCTCTGTTTCAATGCCATCATCATCCCGGAGTGTCTGGATATGCCGTTTCGAGCCGCTTACTACTGATTCAACGTACGACCACAACGTCCCAGGATTTGATTTGATTTGATTTGATTTCCTGTCACGTCGGTACATGGAATTTTACTTTCGCATTCACCGGACGCTTCACGCATAGCCCTCCTTACGCTAACTTTGGACATCGTTTAGCGTCTGTTTGTCTGAGAGGTTTTGGCTGCGTTTCAACTTTGAGTGAGGCTCTCTTTGCTTTCGCTATAGTTTCCTAAACTTTGGTTGTTGTACCGCGGTGGGTTTTTCCCATCCCTCACAGTTTTACTCGGCACGTACCTGTCTAAGACGCATTTTACGATTGCCTTGCACTTTCTCCATACACACTCAACATTGTCGGTGTCGGAGCAGACATTTGCGTTTTCATCTGTCTGGTAGTCTCAAATCTGCCTTCTATTACTCTTGCTAAACAGATAAACCTTCCTCCCTTTTTTTTTTTTTTGTATATTCCTATTAACGTCCATATTCAGCGATGCTGCAACGGCCTCTTGATCACTGGGTCCCTGTTCTGCACATACAGAGTCGACAAGTTCGGGGTCTGTTTGTCATCGGTAGGTCCACGATGTTATCTCCACGAGTCGGTTCTCTCTCTGTTTAATTGCTCGCGGTAATTTTCGTTCGGATAGTGCACTCAGTATAATGTCACTCGATGCTCTGTCCCTACCACCCGTCCTGAACATCTGGCACATTGAAATCTCCACCTAAGACTGTAACACGCTGGGGAAAGGAAAATGTATGTCCACATTTTCTCTCACGTGTTCGGCCACTAATGCTGCTGCGTCGCGAGGTCGGTAAAAGGAGCCAATTATTAACCTAGCTCGGCTGTTGAGTGTACCCTCCACCCACAATAGTTCACAGGAACCGTCCACCACTTCTACTTCACTACACAGGATAAACTACTACTACTAACAGCGACGAACCACTCCACCACCGGTTGCATGCACGCTATCCTTTCTAAAGCACCGTCTGTACCTATAACGATTGCAGCTTCGGTGCTTTCTATCAGCGCTTGACGTTCCGGTACTTCGACAGTTGACAATTACAATACCGATTGCCGCTTGGTCCCCGCATGTCCTGACCTTGCCCCGCGCCCGTTGAGGCTGTTGCCCTTTCCGTACTTGCCCAAGGGCCATCCAACCTAAACAACCTAAACAGAACCGCCCAGCCCACGCCACACAACCCCTGCTACCCGTGTAGCCGCTTGTTGCGTATAGTGGACTCCACCTAAGACTATAACATGCCCTAAGGCATTCGCGGTGTACACCACCCTAAGGTGAGGTTAGGTTAGGTGGACGTGGGTTAGGTTAAGGGTTACAGTTAGGTTAGGCGTCAAAGTTAGGTTAAGCGTTCGGACGTGAGGCGTCAGGTGGCCGCACCTACCTTACGGCCGGACATCTTAGGTTAGAGGTTAGGTTAGGTTAAGGCGCCGAGAGGTCCGCGGTCAGGTTACGTTCACCTTCGGGCGCCACACGTAGGTTTCAAAGGTGTGTCGGTCGGTCGTCGGCAAGCCGCAAAAACTACAGACGACGTCGACCAAACCGCCGCAAGACCGAGCAGGAGGCAGATATACCGGCCGGCCGGCCGGCCCCACACACACACAACACAACACAAAATTAAAAACACCACCCACCGGCCAAACGGCACAAAAAACAAAAAAAACAAAAAACCACAAACCCGAGCACCACGTCGACCAGAGGCAACCCGCCGCTCACGCGACATGGCTGGCAACTAAGGGGCAAACTGCAACGGCGCTTTCCGCACCGGGCCGGATGCACGTACGACAACACCGCTACCCGTACGCAGGCCTCCCATTGCACACAGCCGCTCTGTGTTTGAACATCATCAATGGCGCGCCCGCGCCTCGTCGCGGTCGCAGCCATAACGCCGCCACTTTTGCACCAACACATTCACGCACGGCAAAACAGCTCGCCGACACAGCACAGCCGACAAACAAAAACAACCCGCGAGACGGGGGCGACAACGACAACGACGACAACGACAACGACAACAGCAAACAACTCGCACCAAGCGTCCAACAGGTAACAAACGGACAAGCACAGCCACTGCTAACGGCCACGACGCCCCAGCGGCACACTGCTCCTTTCCCGCCACACTCGATTCACAACGCACGCACGCGACCCCGTCAACGACACCGACACGACACACGACGGGCTCCCTTCCCGCAACCTACACCTTTCCGCCACTACGCACAGCTCCACCCGACGCGCCCGTCGCAACGACACTACTGCACGCACTATCCACCCGCCTCCTCCTCTCCCCCCCCCCCTTCCCGTACACAACAACACGGCCAAAAACAACACTCACGACCCAAACATAATAACGACATGGCACGTGCATCGGCGCACACCCCAACCAGTCACCGTCGACAACCACACGCAAGGCACGAAACCGGCGTCCTTCCACGTTGCCATCAAAGCTGCACAAACAACCACAGGAGGAACCACCAACAACGGGCCGGCCCGCCGGCCCGCCCCAATATTCTCCCACCCTCACCTCACGCCGCAACCACCAAACGCACATTCCCGCTCGCTACCACACACCTCTCGGCGGCCGCTTCGCAAAAACATGACGTGACGTGACGTGACGTGACATCATCACATCACGGGCTACGCACGCACACCGACCCACTTTCCTGCCCTTCGCCCTCTTCTTTCCGACGCCTGCCTTCGGCCGAGCACACGTACGTGGCACAACGCCCAACACAGTCACACACAGTCGACAGGCGCACGCCCAGGCACGCAACGACGCAGCGCAGCAAAGGCGCCCGCAACACATACCTCCTCTCTCTTCTCGCCGCCGACCGCCCGCCAGCCAGCCAGCCAGCCACTCGCAATGTGCACTGCCAACCAGCCACACGTCCACCGCGCCGCCTCCGACCACCCGCCAGGGGGGCGCTCACGTCCGCGACAACAGCGCGGCCCGCCGCCGGGCGGGCCCAGCCGAACCCAGCCCAGCCGGCGCGCGCTGCTCTGCACTCGGCGCGCCACACATCCTGCTGCAGACCGGGCTCGTCTCTCTGTACGCGTCTGCCCGCATCTCGTCTTCCTGCGCATCAACACAACGAGGCCGCGTGAGCAAACCCCCCCGTCACAACGCCACATCACACACTGCCTTGTCTACCGCCTAAATGCACTCACCAGCCATCCGCTTCGTCTTCGTCTTGTTTACTCGTTGTTGTTGCAGCGGCGCACACAGCCCCGGCCGGCCGCATCCGAGGGTGGCCCGCCGCCAGCGTCTCCTCCTTGGGCACAGGTGCGGTGCGGTGCCGTGCCGTGCCGTGGCCGCCCATCCATCCAACCGCACGCATTTTGCTGGCCGCCTCTGCTGCAGAAGAAGACAAAAAAAAAAACGAAACGTACAAACATACACGCACCCACAGCGTGGCCACACACGGACGGGACCGACAGGCTCCAAGGCGACCAAAGGATAAAAACAAAATAAAACACTAAAAGACGCAAGCAAGCACCAAGCAAGCTGTCGCCTCGCGCCTCTGTCCTTCCGCCCCCGCCATTCTCTCCCACCACATGCCCACAAACACCACCGCCTCCCCCTCCCCGCACCTCCACATTCGCCCCCTCCATTTTGTTCCTTTCTCGTTCTTCCCTTCTGTGTGTCTGCGTGCGTGCGCGGGCGGCGCCTCTCAACATCCGCCGGCCGTCCGTCCCGTTTTCGCCGTACCACACACGCCACCGCCTCGCCTCCTCCCCGTCCACCACCGCCGCCCCTGTCCGCCCCGCACAACACCATACACCGCTGCTTGTCCTGGCCGTTGCCACCAAAGGCGCCAGCCGCAAACCGCGCCAACGCCGCAGCGCGCGTGCCTCCTTCCTTCTTGCTTCCTTCTCCGTGCCGACGCGGCCTCTATTCCCGCACCCATTCGGCCGACGACACAGCCGTTGGGCTCCGCACTGCGCGTACCGGCGTTACGCACGCACACCCACCCCCCTCGCGAACGCACGACTCATTCATTGTCTTTGTTGTTTCTCCTCTTTCTTAACGTCTTTGTTTGTTGTTTGTTTTCTTTTTTTTTTTCGTTTTTCCCCACCGCCACATGTGACACAATGCCTCCCTCCACCTTTCGTTCGTGGTTGCTTGCTTTGTTTCTCTTTCTCATTGGTACACGTCCGACGCGCTCCATTTCCACCACACCACGGCCATCGGCCTCCTCAACGGGCAGGCGCAGTGTGCCATTCTCCGGCGCACAAGCACACCGCGCGGTACTGGCGCGGCTCGCCACGCCACGCCACGCCACGCCACGCCACGCCACCGGTGCGCAGCAGCACATGTGATGTCTCGCAACACGACACGCGGTGCGCACACCCCGACCACGCGGCTCTAAAGGCATGGCACCGGCGACATGCGCCGCCCCAGCCACGCATCCGTCGTCTCAAGTTGTTCACTGCCAGCCGCGTCTGAGGCTACAACCGCACCACCACATCAACGGTCCCCCTCCCGGCAACACATTTGTTGCACAAACAAACACAACCGCCGAGCGCAGCGCGAACCACCCACACGCGCCCTCCGCGTCTCCTTTCTCTCCTTTCGCCCCCTCCCATCTCCCGAATATGCCAGCAGCGCAGCGTTACGCGTGCCCCTCACCCGTCCACACTACCGCGAAACGAGCACGCCTTCCGGGCCACATGCAAGGGCACGCCCACCACCAAATACTGCCGTATTCACGGACGCAGTTCGCAACACGCAACGCACTCTCCACCTACCTTCTTTCTCTCGTCCCTTCTCTTTAAAAACAAAACAAACACACAAACCAACCAACCACGGCTAACACACTTTTTCGCGACACCTTTGACTGCGTTATCTTGACCGTGACGGCAGCTATCGACCATCCATTCCCCACTACACACACACACACACACATCATTCGCTACACCGCACACGAAACGGCAAAGGGCAAGGCACTCTCTCATAGATTCTTCCTCCGAGCCATATCGGGCGAACGTTGCATCCGGGAAGGCAATGCAATTCAGCCGTCACTTGCAGCCGCGCCGTAAACGCATTTCAGTGCGGCTGCAATGCACGGGAACGTTCCGTTGCTCTAGACGGCGCCTCTCCGTTTTTCCCCTGTTTCGTTTTCCGGTGATTGCTTCCCCTTCTTCTCTTTCTTCGTTTCGTTTTATTATTTTCGTTCCCCTCCTCCACCATTGTTTCCGTCCCCACAGTTTTTTTTTGCTCATTCCACACGTTCTGCCCAGACAAGACATGACATTCGACCGATCACAGCCAGCCTTTCGTCGCCGTTCGCAGCGCCGACGGTGCCACAGTGAGACGGGTGTTCGGACCGACACGTTGCCGTGATGCCGATAGACAGCTACTCAGAGCCGCCGGATCGGATCACATCACCGACAAACCGGCCATTTCACCGGGGGACACACAGACAACCGCGTGTACGCCCATAACAACAAACAACGACCGTCGTCGTCTACCGTCACTGAACCGAACACACGTGCACCTTGAATGACGACACCGGCGTGCGTGCGTGCGCACAACAATCAATCATTCAATCAACTGCAGAAACGGCTATCAAAATCAAGGGCCAAATAAATGGGTACACCACCGTGCGTGTCGCCTACCCCACCCGCCCGTACAATTCTTGCGTCTTCCTAATGACTAGTAAAGACACGTCCATTTGTTTTAAAACGTCACCAACACACCTCCACGCCGTACAGCAAAGGGAATAGTAGACGGCAACACAACATTTCACCCTCGCCATCATGTATGTATGTATGTATGTATGTATGTATGTATGTATGATGTGACAAACAAACAAACCCGCAGACGGCCCTAACGGTGACATCCAACAATCGCGAGGGGTTTCAATTGCAGTCACGTGACTAACCGGGCAGACAGAGACAAAGAAAGGAAAGGAAAGGAAATCAGCGACACAGACAACACCTCCTGTCTATGTGTCGACAAACAAACAACCAACCAACCACGCCAAGACTCGCGAGCACGCATAACCACATTCGAGACCACCACCACCACCACCACCACCACCAGCTGCTTCGCAACCAACCAAACCGGGTAGCTAGCTATGCGCCGCCTCACACAAACAACAATTCCGCTCTTCCCGCAAAGGCAATTTGGTGGCCCTGAAAAGGGCCGTTTTTTGCCGCTCTCGCAACGGAGGGGAGCTCCCTAGAGCCTTAACCCCCTCACTTGGAGCTCGTGTACTTGGTCACCGCCTTCGTGCCCTCGCTCACGGCGTGCTTGGCCAGCTCGCCAGGCAGCAAGAGCCGCACAGCCGTCTGGATCTCGCGGGACGTGATGGTCGAGCGCTTGTTGTAGTGCGCCAGGCGAGACGCCTCGGCCGCAATGCGCTCGAAAATGTCGTTCACGAAGCTGTTCATGATGCTCATCGCCTTCGACGAGATGCCCGTGTCGGGGTGCACCTGCTTCAGCACCTTGTAGATGTAGATGGCATAGCTCTCCTTCCTCTTGCGCTTCTTCTTCTTGTCGCCCTTCGAAATGTTCTTCTGCGCCTTGCCAGCCTTCTTGGCGGCCTTCCCGCTAGTCTTGGGCGGCATCTCGAACGTACAACAGCAAGCAGCAAGCGCTCCCCTCTAGTCAGCGTCTCCCCACACAGTGGCACCCGCCGCTACTTTTTTTTTTTTTTTTTTTTTTTAGCACATTTCATTCCCTTCCCTTAGGGGGGAGGGCGGGCTATTCTAGTGCTTGCATTGCACTTTTTAGCCTTAGGCGAGGTTTACAAATTTATTTTCTTTTTTTTACAATTTAGAGTGCTTGCAGAAAGGTGCTTTACAATTTTTTGCACTTTGACGTGGTCATTAACAATTAGCATTTAGTATTACATAATTAACAAGTTTATATAATTAACAAGGTTATAATAAAATTAACAAGGTTATATTTTGGTTTAACAAATAGTATAGTATAAGAATTTAACAACGAGATATGATTTGCAAGGTTATATTTTAGTTCTTAATGTATATAGTACTAGAATTAACATGTTTATAATAATAGAATATGGAAGGGGAAAGGTTAAGGGAGAGATTTGGGGGTGTGACAGTAGGAGATAGAGATTTAAGCATTGTCATTTGGTGGGGTTTGAGGTGTAACATTGACATATGGTGATATATAATTGTGGTTATTTACATTGGAGTGTGTAGTGTTTCTGTGTGTGATTTGTGTGTAATATTTCCGAAATTACGTCTGTGTTCGGTTGTGGAGCAGAGGTGAAGAGAGCATATGAGAAGAGGTTTTGGATGTTAGTCTGTGAGTAGTGTATAATGATGTTACTATTGTTACTTGCATTGTACAATTATTCAATTACTGCTATTTTCTATTTTCATATTATTCCAGTGGCAGAACAGGATTGAGTAATTGAAGAGTGTGCCGGCTTGTTTAATTGTGCGAGTGTTGTCGTTTTGTTGCTTGTGTGTGTGTGTGTGTGTGTGAGTGTGTGTGTGTGTGTGTGAGAGAGAGAGAGAGGGAGAGAGGGAGAGAGTGAGGGAGAGGGAACGAGGGAGAGGGAATATGTCTGTCTGTGTTTTATTGTCTGACGTCTAGGTGGGGAGGGGTAGTGGTATGGGTTGTCAGCGGTTCCATCGTCGGGGCTAGGTCTGGGAAGTGGTGTGATGTGTTTTGTGCTACCGTACGCGCTGGGCAGATATACTTGTGTTTGGGGAGTCGTTGAGTACGAGGTCTTGTTGTAATTAGGTTTTCCATGTCAGGTCTTTGCGTTAGTATTCGTTGTCCGTAGTTCGCGCGTAGTTTTGTCAGTCGTGTCTGGAGTGGTTCCACGTTAACTATTTCGTATACGTCGTTGCTGGGCGTCCTTGCCGGGAGTTTCGCAAGGTTGCGGAGCAGTCGTCGTTCTGTACTGTAAAGTCTGTCTGCTACCGTGTGCGGAATTCCTCCCAGCGGGGCGCTGGCGTATTCTAGGACTGGTCTGATAAAAGTTTTGTATGTGTGTATGGCTGTTTCCATGCTGCAGCCACGGAGGCGTCCTTGTACTTGTCGTATCAGTCTTTGGCGTTTTCTAGTCTTGTCGAGAAGGTAGTTCAGGTGAGTCATCCAGTTCATGTGTTTGTCTAGGAACACGCCAAGGTACCTGGCCGTGTTGACAAGTCTGAGTGGCGTGTTCCAGAGTGTTAATTGTATGTCGTTGTCGTTTTGCTGTCTCTTTTTGGTCAGGTTTCTGTGTCGAAAGAGTACTGTTTGTGTCTTTGCTGGGTTTGGTCTTATTCTCCACTTTTTCATCCAGTCTTCGAGTCGTTTTAGGTATGCGTCCGTCTTCCTCTGTATAGTTGTTGTCCTGAGTGATGTACACCAGTAAGCTGTGTCGTCTGCGTATAGGGCTATTGTTTCGTCTGGGGATTGGGTGGTCGGTATATCTGCTGTGTACAGCGCGTACAGCAGCGGAGACAGGATGCCGCCCTGCGGCACTCCTGCTTGTGGGGTGAAAGGTTGGGAAGAGGTGTTGTGTACGTGTATCCTGCATACTCGGTCGGTGAGGTATGCCTTTATGAGCCGGACCATTTTGACAGGGATCCCTATCTCGCACAGCTTGTAGAGGAGTCCGTCATGCCATAGCTTGTCGAACGCCCTTTCAATATCCAGGAATACTGCGAGGGTGCAGTGTCCATTGTTGAAGCCCTGCGTGACTCCGTTCACGAGTTTGAATAGTGGATCATTCGTGGAGTGCTTACTGCGGAAGCCAGCTTGGATCAGGGGAAGGAGTTCTTTCTGTTCTACGTATGTCTTGAGTCTGTCTGTGATGATTCTTTCATAGGTTTTTCCCAGTACGTCTAAAAGAGAGATGGGTCTGTAGGATCGTGGGTCTGTTCTTAGTTTGTCTGGTTTAGGGATCATGATCGTCTTGCTTGTTTTCCAGGCAGTTGGGATGGTCTCTGTACTGATGCAATAATTGAACATGAGGGATAGGATAGGGATGAGTGTAAGGAGAGGTGCCTTTTGTAGGTGAATTCGTCGTATGTCGTTTAGGCCTGGCGCTGAGTTCCGTCCCGTTAGTATCGCATCCATTATTTCTTTGTCAGTTATCGGTTTAGTTAGTGAGTTTTCGTTTTGCGTCTCTACTGTGTGTGTGTTAAGTAGTCGTGGGAGTCGGAGTTCTACCGTTCGTCTGAAAGCCTCGTCGAAGTTGTTGTCATGTGGGAAGGCGTATACGTCTTCTAACACGTCTTTGTAGATGTCGGCTTGTTGTTGTGGGTCTGTCGTTGGCTCGTTGTTTGTAATTAGTGTGGTGGTAGTTGTCGCTCTTTGTCCCGTCAGTGTTTTAAATCGTTTCCAAAATTGTCCTCCGTTTCTGTAGTTTAGTCTCTCGCATGTTTCTTCCCACTGTCTTTGTCGATGTGTCGAGATGATTTGTTTGACGCGATTGTTCAGTCGGTTCCAGGTTTGTCGTAAGTTCGGGTTGTTGGTTCGTCTCATCTCTCTTTGTAGTCGTCTTTTCCGTTGTATTAGGTCGAGAGCTTCTCGGGGGATAGTAGGTTTCCAGTTGTCTATGGTGATTTTCGGTATGGGCCGCCGCTACCGCAACACCGCACCTTTACCAGCTCGCCCTGTTGCGGCCGCCGACCAATGGGGCGCGCGCGCAACCGGCCGCCGCACCCGAGCCCATAAAGGGACCCCCACCCTAGTCCCGCCGCCACCACCCGTCCACCAGCTTTGCTGCCGCCACCAAGGGCGGACCATCAGCCTCCACCACCCGAAGTTCGGCACAGGTGGAGCGCGAGACGCAGCAACCGACCGCGCCGTCCACGGCTTCGCCCGAGGGGGAGGCAACTCCCGCACCCACGCAGGGCGCGCGGGATGCCGCCCCGCGCAGGCGTCGCCGTCGCGCGGGCCGGGTCACCCCTGCCGCTGCACAATGGACTGCCGACGACACCCTGTCGCTGCAGAGGAAGGCACCACGTGCTGCGCCGCGACCGGCTACCGATGCTCCACGGCAGCCGTCTTCTACCGAGCGGCCGCAACCGGCCGCCCCAGTGGCGGAGGCCGCCCCAGCGGCCCCCACCGCCCCCTCGGCCACCGACGCAGCCGAGCTCCGATCGCTCTTGCGGTCGTTGAGCCAGCTGCTCGAGCAGCTCCCGGTGCTCGTCACCGCGGTCACGTCGGCCCTTCAGGCCGGCGTCACAACTCCACCACGCCATGGATAATCGCCATATCCATGGCCTCACCGTTTGCGCCTTCAACGCAAACAGTTTGGTCCCCCAACAAGGGGAATTCAGGGAGTTCCTGCGCGACGAGGCAATTGACATCTGCCTCGTGTGCGAGACCTTCCTGAAGCCCGGAATACACGTGAAGGCGGCCAACTATCGGTGCTACCGCACCGACAGGTTGACCCACGGCGGCGGGACGGCTATCTATATCAAGGCGTCCCTCAAACATCACGAAGTCCAGCTTCCGCCCCTCGCTGCAATGGAGGCCACTGGGGTGGCTGTCACCACGACGGCGGGGGTCGTCACCTTCGTTGCGGCCTACAGGCCGCCGAGGGGACTGCTACAGGAGGCTGACGTCGACGCCCTGCTGGCACTGCGCGGGAAAGTCTTCATTGCGGGTGACTTGAACGCCAAGCACCCGCAGTGGAACTCCCGCATCACCAACGCCAGCGGCCGCCGCCTCCTTCGCGCCACACAACGGCATGGCGCGATAGTACTGGGGCCTTATGATCACACCGTCTTCCCCCATCGCGGCCAGTCTGATGTGCTCGACATCGCCGTGCTCAAAGGTGTTGGGCACTACACATCTGCCACCGTTAGATGCGCCATGTCGTCCGATCACCTCCCGGTGGTCTTCGACATGGACGTCATCGGTGCATCTATGCCGTCCGACCGCCACAACTTCCGTGGCATAGATGAGGCACGCTTTCGCGTCGAGGTCCTCGACCGCCTCGAGGGCGTGCCCGATCCCGCTGTGCAAGGGGCTGACGAAGCGTTGGCCTTCTTCACGCAGCACACACTGGCAGCAGCGGAGGCGGCCACCCCCAGGCGGCCAGGACGGCCGCGAGAGATGTCGCGCCAGCTCCCGCCGCACATCCTAGAGGCGATCACAAACAAGAATCGCCTCTTCCGGGAATGGCAGCTCACACGGCTGCCCGAGACGAAGCGCCGCCTCAACAGGGCGCGGCGCGAGATTCGGGCCGCCATCGACGACCACCGACATCGGGATTGGGCGGGCCTAGTGGCCACACTAACAACGACAGACGGTAGTGCTTGGCGGACCGCCAAGCGTTTCCTTCGTCGTCGCCAGCGAGTCCCGCCTCTCCATGCAGGTGCGAACGTTATCGGCGAGCCAGATGCGAAAGCCGGCATCCTCGCGGACACGTTCGCGGAAAACTTTCAACCTGCTGACGGCGTGGTCGATCCCGACCACGTCCGTCTGGTGGCGGACCGCCTGCCGGTTTTCCTCGCTGCACGGGAGGAAGACGATGAGATCGAGCAAGTCACAGCTGAGGAAGTGGACCTGCAGCTCCGTCGACTCAATCCAAAGAAGGCGGGTGGCACAGACGGTGTCACCAACCGCCTGTTGAAGATGCTTCCGCCGGAGGTACACCAATCTCTGGCGGACATCTTTAACAGCATCCTCCGCTCTGGGACCTTCCCTTCCGCGTGGAAACATGCGGAAGTGGTTGCCATCCCCAAGAGCGGCAAGGATCCACGCCAGGCCGCGAACTACCGGCCAATCAGTCTGCTCCCGTCCCTCTCAAAGGTGTTTGAGAGGTTGTACGCGGAGCGGCTGCTGCGCCACGTGACTGAACAGCAACTCATCCCCGAGGAGCAGTTTGGCTTCCGGTGCGGCCACTCTACCTCGCAGCAGCTGTTGCGCCTCGTGGAGCAGGCGATGCGAGCGCTGGAGACGCGGGAGTACCTAGGGGCGGTGCTTCTCGACGTCTCCAAGGCCTTCGACTGCGTGTGGCACGACGGCCTCGTGTACAAACTTTTTGCGCACGGGGTACCGACGTCGCACGTGGTCCTGCTGCGCTCGTATCTCTCGGGACGCACTTTCCACGTCCGAGCAGATGGAGGCACTTCCACCGACCGGCAGATTCGAGCGGGAGTGCCGCAGGGGTCGGTCCTCGGCCCCCTGCTGTACTCCCTCTACACCGCCGACGCCCCGCGGGTGGCACGCGTGGAGTTGGCACTTTATGCCGACGACACGGCGTTGTTCACCCGCAGCATGAACGCGGCCGTGATGCGCCGTCGCCTCCAGCTCGGATGTGATGTCCTGGGCGCCTGGTCCACGAAATGGCGCCTGAAGTTCAACGCTGCGAAGAGCCAGGCTGTCATCTTCAGCAGAAAGAGGCTGCCACCGGACCTACCGCCGGTCACGATCATGGGGGGCCCCATCCCATGGTTGCGCACCGGCAAATACCTCGGGGTGACGTTGGACAGGCACCTGACGTGGCTGCCACACGTCCGAGACGTCAGAGGGCGGGCAGTGGGGCGCCTTCGTGCGCTTTACCCACTGCTCAACCCTTCCACGACACTTCCTCCACGCCATGGCCTCACCATGTACCTGTCCCTTATCCGGCCGGTACTGGAATACGCGGCTGTGGTGTGGGGTAACGCGGCAGCGACGCACGTTGCGACGCTGCAACGCGTACAGAATAGGGCGCTGCGACTAGCGCTCCACAAGCCGCCTCGCTATCCGACGAGGCTGCTACATGAAGAAGCTGGGATCCCCTTCCTACGGGATCGCTTCCGGCAAATCGCCAGACTGTTCTATAGCAATGCGGAGCAGTCTGGCAGCCGCTTGATTCGTGGTCTGGGCCGCCAGGTCCACCACAGGCCAACGACTCGTTGGCCAGACCTACTGCAAGAGTAACCAACTCATGCAGCCTGATTCCGAAACAAAGGGCGTCACAATGAACGATGCCCAGTGAGGACAGCTCAAAACGATAGGTCCCACTCTCCACCCAAAGAGGTCACTGCAGGAACAGCAGCTCCGCTGCTTACACTGCCTCTACACCTGGCATAGGTAGCCAGTGATTAAAGCGAGTCCCGAGTCCCGAGTCCCGCCGCCACGCACTCCGCTGCTCGACTCGCTGCGGCTCGCACCGTTACGTTACGTGTTTCAACT
Source organism: Schistocerca nitens (assembly GCF_023898315.1). Classification (NCBI taxonomy): domain Eukaryota; kingdom Metazoa; phylum Arthropoda; class Insecta; order Orthoptera; family Acrididae; genus Schistocerca; species Schistocerca nitens. The sequence continues at coordinate 644,953 of NW_026046042.1, forward strand.
AGCCAAACGCCATGTCCGGACGCGGAAAGGGAGGCAAAGTCAAGGGCAAGTCAAAGTCCCGCTCAAGCAGGGCTGGGCTCCAGTTCCCGGTCGGCAGAATCCACCGCCTCCTGCGCAAGGGAAACTACGCCGAGCGCGTCGGCGCCGGGGCGCCCGTCTACCTCGCCGCCGTCATGGAGTACCTCGCGGCTGAGGTGCTCGAGCTGGCCGGAAACGCGGCCCGCGACAACAAGAAGACGCGCATCATCCCGCGCCACCTGCAGCTCGCCATCCGCAACGACGAGGAGCTCAACAAGCTCTTGTCGGGCGTCACCATCGCACAGGGTGGTGTCCTGCCCAACATCCAGGCCGTCCTGCTGCCAAAGAAGACCGAGAAGAAGGCCTAAACAGAGAGCGCGGAGCTGCGCTTGCGTGCTCCCTGCACGCAAACGCGCCTGCCTTTGCCTTGCCGGCTCGGCTCACAACAATCGGCCCTTTTCAGGGCCACCACACAAACCTACGTCCAAAGCAAAGTTTCCGTCGTCCGTGCTCGCCGCACTTTACACAACACGTCCACATACATACATTGCACAGCCAGCGCCGGCGCACGTCCGCCATCTTGTCCACAGCCCGTGTGGCCGAACGCGCACACATTTTGTCGTTTCTCTCTTTTTGTCTTTTTCCTGTTTCTGCACCCCTCCGCGCACGCACAGAGTCGCGTTCCAAACGACAACGACATCAATACACCGATAATGTGATGATCATTGTTAGCATTCTAATGTTTCAATTAAAGGGGCGCGCGTGGCACACACAGCGCGTAAACGGTCCGACGACGACACGCCGGCCGCCGCGCGCTCCAAACGCACAGGCACAGGACAAAACCAAACAGCTGATCCGATCGATCGATCCGGCCGGCCCGCCCGCCTATGCCCACGCCACAAACAAACAAACAACAAACCACGCACACACTGGACTCAGCCGCGCCCATCGCGTCAAACTCAAAAACTAACGCACGCGCAGCACAACAACAACAACAACAACAACACGCACAGGCAACACAGACTCTTTCGCACTTTTCAATCTCCGAACAGTGTGGTGGCCCTGAAAAGGGCCGTTTTCGTCTCTCCCACCAAGCACGGGCACGGCACGGCCGCGGGAAGGCCACAACGCAGCACAGCACACCGGCTGGCTGGCTGCCTGCCTGCCTAACCGCCGAAACCGTACAGGGTGCGCCCCTGCCTCTTCAGGGCGTACACCACGTCCATGGCCGTCACAGTCTTGCGCTTGGCGTGCTCAGTGTACGTCACCGCGTCGCGGATCACGTTCTCCAGGAACACCTTCAGCACTCCGCGGGTCTCCTCGTAGATCAGACCAGAGATGCGCTTCACGCCGCCCCTGCGAGCCAGGCGGCGGATGGCGGGCTTCGTGATGCCCTGGATGTTGTCGCGCAACACCTTGCGGTGCCGCTTGGCGCCACCCTTGCCCAGCCCCTTTCCTCCCTTGCCGCGGCCTGTCATTCTTCTTCCTTCCTCCTCCTCAAGCAAGCAAGCGAAAAAACACAAGCGCCAGCTCCTCACCCGGCGCTAGCGAGTCGGCTACGGTGCGAGCTCTCTGCCGCCGCCCCCCTATATAGACTCTGGCCCGCCCTCCCCCCACCACGCGCACCGAGGGCATATAAGCGCGGCGCGGGGCCGCGCGGGCCCGTTGTCAAGGCAGCACCGGACGCTTCGTGTACCGCACGCACCTCCACGCCGCTCTTCCGCTATGGCCCGCACAAAGCAAACGGCCCGCAAGTCCACCGGCGGAAAGGCGCCGCGCAAACAGCTCGCCACCAAGGCGGCGAGGAAGAGCGCGCCCGCCACCGGCGGCGTCAAGAAGCCCCACCGCTACAGGCCGGGCACCGTCGCCCTGCGGGAAATCAGGCGCTACCAGAAGAGCACAGAGCTGCTCATCCGCAAGCTGCCGTTCCAGCGCCTAGTGCGCGAGATCGCCCAGGACTTCAAGACCGACCTGCGCTTCCAGAGCTCCGCAGTCATGGCCCTGCAGGAGGCCAGCGAGGCCTACCTCGTCGGCCTCTTCGAAGACACCAACCTGTGCGCAATCCACGCCAAGCGCGTCACCATCATGCCCAAGGACATCCAGCTCGCGCGCCGCATCCGCGGCGAGCGCGCCTAGAAACCGCGCCGCGCACGCGCGCCCGCCCAACAAAAACGGCCCTTTTCAGGGCCACTAACATCTCTCCGTCGCGAGCAAAACTTTTGTCGGTCTTGCCGCCCCGCAAAACAAACAACCACCAATTCCCCTCCCGTCCACAGCCGCTCTCGCCAACAATCGACGTCATCCCATCCCTCACAATACACACACACACACAACAGCCGGACGACGTCACCAACACACCGCGGGTGGCTGGCCGCCGCCGTCTCCGAGGCGCGCGCACGCTACGCTACACTACACTACACTACACTACACTACAACGTCAACGCCACCGCGCCTTCCCAATTCCCGCCGGCCACTTCCACGTCTCACGTCCCCCCCCGCCGCTTTCAAAGAGAGAGAGAAGAGACAACACACACACACAAAAGACACGACATCCGCAAAGCAAGCAAACACACAAACAAACAAACAAACAAACAAGAGTCTCCAGAAACATACATGAGCAACCAAACGTCGGCCGCCGCAAAAAAAACAACAACAACAACAAAACAAAAAACAACAGAGACCAACAAACGGCCACAACCGCTCCGCTACCGCGCGCCGCCGCCTACCGCCACCGGCACCACAATCCAACCACCACGGCACGCAAACAGTACCCACAAAGGGTCACACACAACCAACCACACCGGCGCATGCACGACAATCAACGCCTTCCCGACGTCCTTTGATGGCCCTGAGAAGGGCCGTTTTGGGCCGCGCGACAGCCGCAGCCGTGCCATCGCGCGCCACTAAGACGACGCGGGGGAGGGCGGTGGGGGACGACGGCGTCAAGCGCCAACCCCTCTCCCTTGCCTTTCTTTAACTTTACTACTTTACTTCTTCTTCTTGGGCGACGCCTTCGCCTTAGACGGCGTCGTCGCCTTCTTCGGGCGCGGCGCCTTCGGCTTCTTCGTCGGAACCTTGGCGGCCTTCTTCGCCTTCGACGGCGACTTGGCCTTGGCCGGCTTGGCCGCAGCCGCCTTCTTCGCACCCGCGGGAGCCGCCGACGCCGCAGACGCCTTCTTGGCGGCGCCCGCCTTCCGACCGGTCGCCGCCTTCACGCCACCAGCCTTCTTTGCGCCGGCCGCGCGGCCGCCCTTCTTCTCCTTGCTGGCCGGAGCGGCGCGCTTCTTCTTCGCACCGCCGGCACGAGCCTTGCCGCCCTCGGCCGCCCCGCCGCCGGCGCCGGCAAGCTTGAAAGAGCCGGACGCGCCCTTCCCCTTCGTCTGCACCAGCTCGCCAGCCACGACGGCCGACTTGAGGTACTTCTTGATAAAGGGCGCCAGCTTCTCCGCGTCCAGCTTGTAGTGCGCGGCAATGTACTTCTTGATCGCCTGCAGCGACGAGCCGCCGCGCTCCTTCAGACTCTTGATGGCGGCCGTCACCATCTCAGAGGTGCGCGGGTGCGCAGGCTTGGCGCGCGGCTTCTTCGCAGACGCCGCAGACTTGGCCTTCTTCGTCGTGCCGGTGGCGGCGGGTGCCGCAGCAGTCTCGTTCGTAGCCGCCTGATCTGCCATTATTTCGACGGACGACGCGCGTACACACAACAACAGAACAGCGAGAGAGCGGCGAGAGCACGGCAGAGAATAGCCGCCGCGCCGCTTTTTTTTTTTTTTTTTTTTTTTTTTTTTTTTTTTTTTTTGTTCGTGTGATGGCTGGGGTTCTAGCTCCTTAGGAGCTTGGTCCCCCTTGTGTGCAGGATAGGTTTTTCTTAATTGGGGGCTCCATTTATTTATTAACAAAACAAATAATTGGGTCTCCTTGTTCAGCACTTTGGGACTCACTGTGGGCACTTTCGCCCTTTAGTGGTCCTGATTTAATGATGGTTGACGGGATTTGAGTACTGTTTCTTGTATTCTTCTTGATTGTGTTCTTTCTTCACTCTTCTCGGTTCCTCAGTTGGTGTTTACTATTGTTGGTTTCTAATGATTGATAGAGGTACCTTGACTTTGTGCCAGGCGGTTGGTTCCACCGTGGCAATGTCTTCAAGCCTGTTGTTCGTAGGTCTGAGTCTCTCTATCTTTGTCACCAGTTTCCTGGTGGCTTCTTCGATTTGTTCAGCTATTCCTGGCATCTCGAGTTCCCTGTGGACTGCCTCTGTGCTGGTCCATGGAGGTGCATGTAGGGTGAGCTTTAGGCACCTGTTCTGGAGTGTCTGCAGTTTCTTAATGTTAGTCTTACACGTGATACCCCATGCGGAACACCCGTACAGGATGGCAGGCTGTATTATTGCCTTGTAAATCCGCATCTTGGTCCGGGTTGTCATTTCTTTGCTTGTCAGAAGTGGGTAGATAGCGTGGATTGCCCTTGTAATTTTCGTCTTCTTCTCCTTGATGTGGTCTGTGAATAACATTTTCTTGTCCAATGTGACTCCTAGATATTTTACTTTGTTTGTCCAGTTGATTCTATGTCCGTTGAGTTCTATTCTATCTTGTATGTTTGGTCTTCGTCTTGTGAACAGGATGGCTTTGGTCTTTTCTGCGTTAATTTTTATTTTATTTAGCTTTGCCCATTTTTCAGTTAGGTTAGTTTGTTCTTGTAGTCGTCTAATTGTAGTGTCTAGTCTTCTGTGGCTTGTCAGTATTGCCGTGTCATCGGCGAATTGGGCCAGTACTGTGTTCTCTGTTTTTGGAATGTCATTCACATACACTGTGAAGAGGGTGGGAGACAGTACCGATCCCTGAGGAATCCCTTCCTCCAAGGTCTTAGTTTCCGATCTTTGCCCGTTTATTTTTACAAAAAATCGTCTGTTTGTCATGAAGCTGTTGATCATGCGTAAGTAGCACCTGGGGATGTCGGTATCCTCTTTTAGCTTCACCAGCAGATTGTTCCTCCACACCTTGTCGTAAGCTTTTTCGACGTCCAGCATTAGTGCTGCTGTGTACTTTGCCAGGTTCATTGCTTTTGTGATCTCCTCTGTGATTCTTAGCAGTTGGAGCTCCGCTGATAATGTTTGTTGGTAAGCGAACTGTTCTCTCCTGATGACGTTCCCATCCAGGAGGGGTTGTCTTATTCGCGGGAGCAAAACGCGTTCTAGAAGCTTCGACATGGTGCAGAGTAAGCTAATTGGGCGGTGGTTCTCGGGCTTCTTTAGATCCTTCTCTGCCTTGGGGATCGGTACGATCTTGCTGATTTTCCACGCGACTGGGAAGTAGTTTAGCATCATGCAAGCATTTATGATGCGTGTTAGTAGCACCAGCGGTTTTCGTGGGATTAGTTTTAGCTGTTCATTTGTGATGTTGTCTGGTCCAGGTGCTGATCGTGTTCCTAGTCTTGCTAATATTCTCCGGACCTCTGTTGGTGTTGTCAGTTCTGGCCTATCATCTGCTGGCGTGTTTTTGATTGCCTCAGCCTCCTGGTTGATGTGTCTGGCGAATTCTATTTCTTCTTGTGTTGGGTTACCCTCCTCTTCTATTTTGTTCTGCTCCTCATAGGTCTGGGCGAAGAGCTCTGCTTGTCGTAGTGCATCAAATACTATGGTGTCTCCGTCCACTAGTGCTGACTTTCTTGGTTTCGAGTTTTTCAAGCTTTTGATCAGCTTCCAGTCCTCTCTTCCTCTGAGTGTTAGCTCACTCATTCGGTCCTCCCACTTTTCCGCCTTCCATTCTAGTACTCTTTTATGTATTTCCCGCGTGAGTCTGTTCACCTCTCTTCTGTCTTGTGGGTTTCTGTGTTGTGTCCATCGCTTTCTCGCTCTGTTTTTGAGGTATTTGAGGTCTTGGATCAATGGTGGGAGCTCGTTGTTCTTTTCTTCCTCGAATGTCATCTTGGTTGTGGCCTTTCTTTGTGCGTTTTTGATTTGGTCCGAGAGGGTACCAATAGCCTCGTCAATTTGTTGTTCACTGTTGAGTGGGGCAGTGGGGTTAACATTGTTATTCAGCCAGCATCTGAATTGGTTCCAGTCTGTTGTTATTTTTTGTCTGTGTGGTGGGGGTTCTATTGTCTCCCCTATTTGAGTAATCACTGGAAGATGGTCTGATGTCAGTCTGTTTTTGACCTGCATATCCATATCTGGGTCCATGTTCTTGACGATGAATATGTCCAGGACGTCTGGTTGATGTCTGCTGTTGAACGGTACATATGTCGCTTCCAGGGGGGCTGTGACGACAGCTTGGAGCCTTTCCTCTAGGTTTTGTAGTGCTTCTCCACGAGGGTTGCTTCTGTGTGCGTTCCATGCTTCGTTCTTCGCATTTAGGTCCCCTGCCAGTAGTATGCGGTCGTGATTATCAAATATTTGTGTAAGATCGTTTTCTTCCAGGTTCGCTCTTGGGCTGAGATACGCTGCTACTAGTAGCAGTTTGCCATTGGACGTCTCTATGTTTACCAATGTTGCCTCAAGTGCTGTCGTTGGCGGGGTTGGTTCTGGGTGGTGTATTATGTCTTGCCTGAGGTATATGGCAGTTCCTCCACCCATCCTGTTTACTCTATCCGTGCGGTGGCATATCATGTTCCTAAGTTTGCAGTTTTGGGACGGTCGTAGGTGGGTCTCTGTGACCATTAGTATATCAATTTTGTTCTGCTCAATAAATTCGTTTAGGAGGTCCCTTTTGTTTTTTATTCCGCATGCATTAAAATTGCAGATGCGCAGTAGTTTCTGCCCTCTCCTGTTAATTTCCATTGAAAATTTCAAATATTTTCATCGCTCCTCCAGCGATAGCCATCAATTTTGACATGGCGTCAGGTGCTGAGTTGAACTCTTGTAGTGTTGTTCTTGCTGTGTCCGCGACTTGCCTCCAGTTGAAGGATGCCCAGATGGATTTTACTTCGTCAATGAAGCACTTGACTCCTTCCATCATACCTTGTTGTTGGTTGCCTGTTGTTTCAGTTCCTTGTGTGTTAATGTTGCCCCATGCTCTTCTTCTCCCTCTTTGTTGTGCCTCTGCTGGTGTTGGCATCGCTGTTGGTCGTATCTGTTGCTGATGGCTTGCTTGTCTTTGCTGGTGTTGTTGGTTTTCTCTTCCGTAAGCTTCTGCTGCTTCCTGGTACACCCTGCAGCCTCTGTGGGACGCTGCATGCCCGTCTTCTCCACAGTTGATGCAGTGTAGGATGGCATTTGTCGGTAGTTGGCAATCTTTTGCTCTGTGGTCACCTCCACATCTTGCACACCTGGTGGGCATGCCACAGTATCCGGCTGTGTGAAAAAATCCTTGGCACTTCTTACACTGTGGTGGTCCACCTCTGTTTTTGTAGGTCTCAATTGTGACTTTTGTGTCCAGTAGGTATCGCAAGTTGTAGATGTTCTGATTTTCGGGTTTTTTATCTAGTGATATGCAGAACACGTCCATGGGTTTAAGTTCCCTTGTTTCAGGGATCCTTTTCTTGTACTGGTGTACATTATTTGGATGGAAGTTGTTGTATCGTAAGTCTGTGCTGAGTTCGTCTTCCGTGACTGTGTCAGGCAGACCTTTGATGACTACTTTGAGCTGTCTGTCTTCTTGAAGCTGGTGGGTGTAATTTCCGATTTGGTGGCGTCTGAAGAAGGCCAATGCTGTTCTTTGGTCTCTGACCGACTCGAAGTGATACTTTATGGACTTTCCTTTGTGTATCGCCCTAATGGGTCCTTCCATTTCTTTTTTCAGTGCTGCATTTAATGTCAGGTAGTGGCCTGCATACTGTATGGTTATGGGGGGTACCCTGGGCTTTTTCGGCGTTATTCTCTGTGATGTTGTCATGTTTTGGCTCTGTTGAGGCATCTCTTGTGGTGTACCGTTCCCTGTTTGCAGGTTTTGTGTGTTCTGCAAGGTGTCAAATCTATTCCTCGTTTCTATTGTGAACTGCTTGTTTTGGGTGTCGGTTTCAGTGGAATTTTTCCTCTTGATTGTTTTTCTTGGCACTCTGAAGCCCTCGTTATCTTCGTATAGCTCCATTTGTTGCATTTGGTGCGTGTTTTGATCCATTTGTGGCGTGTCTTGGTCCATTTCTTCGTCCTCGCTCGATGACGCGTAATGTTCCATTTCTCCTCCTTTCGCACCCACTAGGTGGTTTGTTACCTGCTGGATTTGCTGGTTGGTATAATTTGTGTCTCTGGTGTCAATTTGGTGTCGTTCGGTTGGTGTTAATGCGCCGGCGGCCATCTTGGTTTCTTCCGCGGCGGCGGCAGCTGCGGCGGCTATCTTGCGTTTTTCCGCTTCAATGGCAGCGGCTACGGCTTCAGTGGTTTTTCCCCTGTTGGGGGCAGTTGGCTTGGCAGTTTCCAGGGTTTTCGGGCGTTCCGAACTTTCCCTTCGTAGCTTTTCGATGGTTTGGAGCATTGCCTGCTCCATGGTGGGCGTCGTTCCTGTTGTCAGTTCCCTCTCGGCGCTCGTGTGGTAGTGTCTTTCGACGTTGCGATGGAGAGACTCAGACCTACTCGCGGAATTAGGCCTTGCCCTACTTCTTGATCTGTGCCTGAAGGCGCGCGGACGTACCCCGCCCAGGGAGTCGGCCACCTGTCGGTCGACGGCCTGGTGAGGAGGCCCTGGTGCCTCTTCATTCCCTATGCTAAACATTCCTAGCCCATCCGGCTATCCCGGAGGATCTCGCCTATCACTAGTAAGACGGCCCTATCAGGACACAATTGCTTTTTAACACGCAGTGGGAGCACTTCAAACTTAAAAGTTCGCAGCGCACCCTCCGCGTGTGCACACAGCTCGGCTGCTCGGAGACCGATGCGCCGCGCCGCCAGGCCCAGCCAGTGTCGCGGGCGGGCGCGGACGGCCGAGAGAGCGGCCGCCACTCTGCGCGCCGCCGCGCCGCGCCTCCCGCGCTTGCTACCGCCCAACGTCCGACAGCCTGTGCGGACCAGCCCCAAACCTGCGCCGCAACCACCCGCGCCATTCAAACCACCGAGGATGGGGCTACACACGGCCACACCACAGTCGCCAACCAGTCGCCACGGCAGCGCCGCAAACCACGGCCAAACTGCAGCTACCGCGCGCTACAGCCTGGCTCGGCCCGCCGAGAATCGCCGCCCCCGCCCAAATGCCGCCCCCACAGCCCCAGCCGACGACCCGCCACAATGGCCAAACCTTCGGCAAAACTGGCGCACCGTCGCCGCGCCAGCCCGGCCAGCGCGGCCGCCGCCACAGCCACACAAGCGGAGGCGTGCGGCGATGACGGCCGTGCAAACGCACCTCCGCCGCCCCATCGCCCTCCCACCGTTTCCCGATCGGCCCGCGGCCGTCGGGCCACCTCGCCCGCCAACATTCGCGCCCGTTTCTCACAAAATTGCCCGCCGCAAAACAAAAACGAGCGCCGCCTGCGCAACATGGCCACCGGCCAACCGAGGCGCCGCCGCCCCTCGCCGCTTTAAGCGACGGTGGCTAACCGCCATCCGCAACTACAGACGCACCGAATCTGCCTTCAAAAGCACACACCGACAGCCGACCTCTAACATTTAGACTCCGCAAGCCACCCAACGGTGTGTGGCGGAGGGCACTTCACGTGCCACTGTCATTTACCTCCCTTCGCTGTTCCAGTCGCGTATGGTTTCGCGGGACGAACTGACAGTCTGCAAAAAAAAAACACCGCCTCCGTGCGCGCTCGAATCTCTCTAACCACATCCATTCGTGATCTCCTCGGGAGGTATACACGTAGGGGGGAAGCAATATATTCGATACCCCATCCAGAAACGCAATATCGCGAAACCTGGCGAGCAAGCTACACCGCGATGCAGAGCGCCTCTATTGCAGGGTCTGCCGCTTGGGTTTGTTAAACATCTCCGTAACGCTATCACGGTTACCAAATGACCCTGCGACGAAACGTTGGATCGTCTCCGGTCGCCTCCGTCAACGCGACCTGGTACGGATCCCACACTGATGGGCAACACTCACGTATGGGTCGAACGAACGGGTGTTTTGTAAGCCACCTCCTCCTTTGTTGATGGACTACATTTGCTACGCATTCTCCCAATAAATCGCAACCTGGTACCCGCCTTACCACCAATTACTTTTTTTGTTTTTTTTTTTTTTTTTTTTTTTTTTTTATATGATGATCATCCCACCCCCAATCACTCCGCACGCATACTCCCAGATATTTTACAGACGTAACTGCTACCAGTGTTTGTCCCGCTATCATCATATAATCAATCATACAATAAAGGGTCCTTCTTTCTTATATTATTCGCAATACATTACATTTGTCTATGTTAAGGGACAGTTGCCACTCCCTGCACCACGTGCCTATCCGCTGCAGATCGTCCTGCATTTTTCGCTGCAACTTCTCTGTATACTACAGCATCATCCGCGAAAAGACGCATGCAACGTCCGACACTATCTACTAGGTGTGTGAAGAGCAATGGGTCCCATAACACTCCCCTGTGGCACGCCAGAGGTTACTTTAACGTCTGTAGACGTCTCTCCATTGATAACAACATGCTGTGTTCTGTTTGCTACAATCTCTTCAGTCCAGCCACACAGTTGGTCCGACATTCTGCAGACTCTCTTACATTGTTTATCAGGCGACAGTGCGGAACTGTATCGAACGCCCTCCTTCCGGATGTCAACCAAAATGGCATCTACCTGGGAGCCTGTATCTAATATTTTCTGGGTCCCATGAACAAATAAAGCGCGTTGGGTCTCACACGATCGCTGTTTCCGGAATCCGTGTTGATTCCTACATAGTAGACACTGGGTTTCCAAAAAACGACATGCTACTACTCGAGCATAAAACATGTTCTCAAATTCTACAACCGACCGACGTCACAGATATAGGGCCTATAGTTTTGCGCATCTGCTCGACGACCCTTCTTCAAGCCCGGGACTACCTGTGCTCTTTTCCAATCATTTGGAACCCTCCGTTCCTCTAGAGACTTGCGGTACACGGCTGTTAGGAGGTTCTGTCGCGTACTCTGTGTAGAATCGAATTGGTATCCCGTCAGGTCCAGTGGACTTTCCTCTGTTGAGTGATTCCAGTTGCTTTTCTATTCCTCCTTGGACACTTATTTCGATGTCAGCCACTTTTTCGTTTGTGCGAGAAGGAACTGCAGTGCGGTCGTCCTCCGTGAAACAGCTTTGGAAACAGGTGTTTAGTATTTCACAGCTTTTTACGCGTGTCATCCTCTGTTTCAATGCCATCATCATCCCGGAGTGTCTGGATATGCCGTTTCGAGCCGCTTACTACTGATTCAACGTACGACCACAACGTCCCAGGATTTGATTTGATTTGATTTGATTTCCTGTCACGTCGGTACATGGAATTTTACTTTCGCATTCACCGGACGCTTCACGCATAGCCCTCCTTACGCTAACTTTGGACATCGTTTAGCGTCTGTTTGTCTGAGAGGTTTTGGCTGCGTTTCAACTTTGAGTGAGGCTCTCTTTGCTTTCGCTATAGTTTCCTAAACTTTGGTTGTTGTACCGCGGTGGGTTTTTCCCATCCCTCACAGTTTTACTCGGCACGTACCTGTCTAAGACGCATTTTACGATTGCCTTGCACTTTCTCCATACACACTCAACATTGTCGGTGTCGGAGCAGACATTTGCGTTTTCATCTGTCTGGTAGTCTCAAATCTGCCTTCTATTACTCTTGCTAAACAGATAAACCTTCCTCCCTTTTTTTTTTTTTTTTTTTGTATATTCCTATTAACGTCCATATTCAGCGATGCTGCAACGGCCTCTTGATCACTGGGTCCCTGTTCTGCACATACAGAGTCGACAAGTTCGGGGTCTGTTTGTCATCGGTAGGTCCACGATGTTATCTCCACGAGTCGGTTCTCTCTCTGTTTAATTGCTCGCGGTAATTTTCGTTCGGATAGTGCACTCAGTATAATGTCACTCGATGCTCTGTCCCTACCACCCGTCCTGAACATCTGGCACATTGAAATCTCCACCTAAGACTGTAACACGCTGGGGAAAGGAAAATGTATGTCCACATTTTCTCTCACGTGTTCGGCCACTAATGCTGCTGCGTCGCGAGGTCGGTAAAAGGAGCCAATTATTAACCTAGCTCGGCTGTTGAGTGTACCCTCCACCCACAATAGTTCACAGGAACCGTCCACCACTTCTACTTCACTACACAGGATAAACTACTACTACTAACAGCGACGAACCACTCCACCACCGGTTGCATGCACGCTATCCTTTCTAAAGCACCGTCTGTACCTATAACGATTGCAGCTTCGGTGCTTTCTATCAGCGCTTGACGTTCCGGTACTTCGACAGTTGACAATTACAATACCGATTGCCGCTTGGTCCCCGCATGTCCTGACCTTGCCCCGCGCCCGTTGAGGCTGTTGCCCTTTCCGTACTTGCCCAAGGGCCATCCAACCTAAACAGAACCGCCCAGCCCACGCCACACAACCCCTGCTACCCGTGTAGCCGCTTGTTGCGTATAGTGGACTCCACCTAAGACTATAACATGCCCTAAGGCATTCGCGGTGTACACCACCCTAAGGTGAGGTTAGGTTAGGTGGACGTGGGTTAGGTTAAGGGTTACAGTTAGGTTAGGCGTCAAAGTTAGGTTAAGCGTTCGGACGTGAGGCGTCAGGTGGCCGCACCTACCTTACGGCCGGACATCTTAGGTTAGAGGTTAGGTTAGGTTAAGGCGCCGAGAGGTCCGCGGTCAGGTTACGTTCACCTTCGGGCGCCACACGTAGGTTTCAAAGGTGTGTCGGTCGGTCGTCGGCAAGCCGCAAAAACTACAGACGACGTCGACCAAACCGCCGCAAGACCGAGCAGGAGGCAGATATACCGGCCGGCCGGCCGGCCCCACACACACACAACACAACACAAAATTAAAAACACCACCCACCGGCCAAACGGCACAAAAAACAAAAAAAACAAAAAACCACAAACCCGAGCACCACGTCGACCAGAGGCAACCCGCCGCTCACGCGACATGGCTGGCAACTAAGGGGCAAACTGCAACGGCGCTTTCCGCACCGGGCCGGATGCACGTACGACAACACCGCTACCCGTACGCAGGCCTCCCATTGCACACAGCCGCTCTGTGTTTGAACATCATCAATGGCGCGCCCGCGCCTCGTCGCGGTCGCAGCCATAACGCCGCCACTTTTGCACCAACACATTCACGCACGGCAAAACAGCTCGCCGACACAGCACAGCCGACAAACAAAAACAACCCGCGAGACGGGGGCGACAACGACAACGACAACGACAACGACAACAGCAAACAACTCGCACCAAGCGTCCAACAGGTAACAAACGGACAAGCACAGCCACTGCTAACGGCCACGACGCCCCAGCGGCACACTGCTCCTTTCCCGCCACACTCGATTCACAACGCACGCACGCGACCCCGTCAACGACACCGACACGACACACGACGGGCTCCCTTCCCGCAACCTACACCTTTCCGCCACTACGCACAGCTCCACCCGACGCGCCCGTCGCAACGACACTACTGCACGCACTATCCACCCGCCTCCTCCTCTCCCCCCCCCCCTTCCCGTACACAACAACACGGCCAAAAACAACACTCACGACCCAAACATAATAACGACATGGCACGTGCATCGGCGCACACCCCAACCAGTCACCGTCGACAACCACACGCAAGGCACGAAACCGGCGTCCTTCCACGTTGCCATCAAAGCTGCACAAACAACCACAGGAGGAACCACCAACAACGGGCCGGCCCGCCGGCCCGCCCCAATATTCTCCCACCCTCACCTCACGCCGCAACCACCAAACGCACATTCCCGCTCGCTACCACACACCTCTCGGCGGCCGCTTCGCAAAAACATGACGTGACGTGACGTGACGTGACATCATCACATCACGGGCTACGCACGCACACCGACCCACTTTCCTGCCCTTCGCCCTCTTCTTTCCGACGCCTGCCTTCGGCCGAGCACACGTACGTGGCACAACGCCCAACACAGTCACACACAGTCGACAGGCGCACGCCCAGGCACGCAACGACGCAGCGCAGCAAAGGCGCCCGCAACACATACCTCCTCTCTCTTCTCGCCGCCGACCGCCCGCCAGCCAGCCAGCCAGCCACTCGCAATGTGCACTGCCAACCAGCCACACGTCCACCGCGCCGCCTCCGACCACCCGCCAGGGGGGCGCTCACGTCCGCGACAACAGCGCGGCCCGCCGCCGGGCGGGCCCAGCCGAACCCAGCCCAGCCGGCGCGCGCTGCTCTGCACTCGGCGCGCCACACATCCTGCTGCAGACCGGGCTCGTCTCTCTGTACGCGTCTGCCCGCATCTCGTCTTCCTGCGCATCAACACAACGAGGCCGCGTGAGCAAACCCCCCCGTCACAACGCCACATCACACACTGCCTTGTCTACCGCCTAAATGCACTCACCAGCCATCCGCTTCGTCTTCGTCTTGTTTACTCGTTGTTGTTGCAGCGGCGCACACAGCCCCGGCCGGCCGCATCCGAGGGTGGCCCGCCGCCAGCGTCTCCTCCTTGGGCACAGGTGCGGTGCGGTGCCGTGCCGTGCCGTGGCCGCCCATCCATCCAACCGCACGCATTTTGCTGGCCGCCTCTGCTGCAGAAGAAGACAAAAAAAAAAACGAAACGTACAAACATACACGCACCCACAGCGTGGCCACACACGGACGGGACCGACAGGCTCCAAGGCGACCAAAGGATAAAAACAAAATAAAACACTAAAAGACGCAAGCAAGCACCAAGCAAGCTGTCGCCTCGCGCCTCTGTCCTTCCGCCCCCGCCATTCTCTCCCACCACATGCCCACAAACACCACCGCCTCCCCCTCCCCGCACCTCCACATTCGCCCCCTCCATTTTGTTCCTTTCTCGTTCTTCCCTTCTGTGTGTCTGCGTGCGTGCGCGGGCGGCGCCTCTCAACATCCGCCGGCCGTCCGTCCCGTTTTCGCCGTACCACACACGCCACCGCCTCGCCTCCTCCCCGTCCACCACCGCCGCCCCTGTCCGCCCCGCACAACACCATACACCGCTGCTTGTCCTGGCCGTTGCCACCAAAGGCGCCAGCCGCAAACCGCGCCAACGCCGCAGCGCGCGTGCCTCCTTCCTTCTTGCTTCCTTCTCCGTGCCGACGCGGCCTCTATTCCCGCACCCATTCGGCCGACGACACAGCCGTTGGGCTCCGCACTGCGCGTACCGGCGTTACGCACGCACACCCACCCCCCTCGCGAACGCACGACTCATTCATTGTCTTTGTTGTTTCTCCTCTTTCTTAACGTCTTTGTTTGTTGTTTGTTTTCTTTTTTTTTTTCGTTTTTCCCCACCGCCACATGTGACACAATGCCTCCCTCCACCTTTCGTTCGTGGTTGCTTGCTTTGTTTCTCTTTCTCATTGGTACACGTCCGACGCGCTCCATTTCCACCACACCACGGCCATCGGCCTCCTCAACGGGCAGGCGCAGTGTGCCATTCTCCGGCGCACAAGCACACCGCGCGGTACTGGCGCGGCTCGCCACGCCACGCCACGCCACGCCACGCCACGCCACCGGTGCGCAGCAGCACATGTGATGTCTCGCAACACGACACGCGGTGCGCACACCCCGACCACGCGGCTCTAAAGGCATGGCACCGGCGACATGCGCCGCCCCAGCCACGCATCCGTCGTCTCAAGTTGTTCACTGCCAGCCGCGTCTGAGGCTACAACCGCACCACCACATCAACGGTCCCCCTCCCGGCAACACATTTGTTGCACAAACAAACACAACCGCCGAGCGCAGCGCGAACCACCCACACGCGCCCTCCGCGTCTCCTTTCTCTCCTTTCGCCCCCTCCCATCTCCCGAATATGCCAGCAGCGCAGCGTTACGCGTGCCCCTCACCCGTCCACACTACCGCGAAACGAGCACGCCTTCCGGGCCACATGCAAGGGCACGCCCACCACCAAATACTGCCGTATTCACGGACGCAGTTCGCAACACGCAACGCACTCTCCACCTACCTTCTTTCTCTCGTCCCTTCTCTTTAAAAACAAAACAAACACACAAACCAACCAACCACGGCTAACACACTTTTTCGCGACACCTTTGACTGCGTTATCTTGACCGTGACGGCAGCTATCGACCATCCATTCCCCACTACACACACACACACACACATCATTCGCTACACCGCACACGAAACGGCAAAGGGCAAGGCACTCTCTCATAGATTCTTCCTCCGAGCCATATCGGGCGAACGTTGCATCCGGGAAGGCAATGCAATTCAGCCGTCACTTGCAGCCGCGCCGTAAACGCATTTCAGTGCGGCTGCAATGCACGGGAACGTTCCGTTGCTCTAGACGGCGCCTCTCCGTTTTTCCCCTGTTTCGTTTTCCGGTGATTGCTTCCCCTTCTTCTCTTTCTTCGTTTCGTTTTATTATTTTCGTTCCCCTCCTCCACCATTGTTTCCGTCCCCACAGTTTTTTTTTTGCTCATTCCACACGTTCTGCCCAGACAAGACATGACATTCGACCGATCACAGCCAGCCTTTCGTCGCCGTTCGCAGCGCCGACGGTGCCACAGTGAGACGGGTGTTCGGACCGACACGTTGCCGTGATGCCGATAGACAGCTACTCAGAGCCGCCGGATCGGATCACATCACCGACAAACCGGCCATTTCACCGGGGGACACACAGACAACCGCGTGTACGCCCATAACAACAAACAACGACCGTCGTCGTCTACCGTCACTGAACCGAACACACGTGCACCTTGAATGACGACACCGGCGTGCGTGCGTGCGCACAACAATCAATCATTCAATCAACTGCAGAAACGGCTATCAAAATCAAGGGCCAAATAAATGGGTACACCACCGTGCGTGTCGCCTACCCCACCCGCCCGTACAATTCTTGCGTCTTCCTAATGACTAGTAAAGACACGTCCATTTGTTTTAAAACGTCACCAACACACCTCCACGCCGTACAGCAAAGGGAATAGTAGACGGCAACACAACATTTCACCCTCGCCATCATGTATGTATGTATGTATGTATGTATGTATGATGTGACAAACAAACAAACCCGCAGACGGCCCTAACGGTGACATCCAACAATCGCGAGGGGTTTCAATTGCAGTCACGTGACTAACCGGGCAGACAGAGACAAAGAAAGGAAAGGAAATCAGCGACACAGACAACACCTCCTGTCTATGTGTCGACAAACAAACAACCAACCAACCACGCCAAGACTCGCGAGCACGCATAACCACATTCGAGACCACCACCACCACCACCACCACCACCACCAGCTGCTTCGCAACCAACCAAACCGGGTAGCTAGCTATGCGCCGCCTCACACAAACAACAATTCCGCTCTTCCCGCAAAGGCAATTTGGTGGCCCTGAAAAGGGCCGTTTTTTGCCGCTCTCGCAACGGAGGGGAGCTCCCTAGAGCCTTAACCCCCTCACTTGGAGCTCGTGTACTTGGTCACCGCCTTCGTGCCCTCGCTCACGGCGTGCTTGGCCAGCTCGCCAGGCAGCAAGAGCCGCACAGCCGTCTGGATCTCGCGGGACGTGATGGTCGAGCGCTTGTTGTAGTGCGCCAGGCGAGACGCCTCGGCCGCAATGCGCTCGAAAATGTCGTTCACGAAGCTGTTCATGATGCTCATCGCCTTCGACGAGATGCCCGTGTCGGGGTGCACCTGCTTCAGCACCTTGTAGATGTAGATGGCATAGCTCTCCTTCCTCTTGCGCTTCTTCTTCTTGTCGCCCTTCGAAATGTTCTTCTGCGCCTTGCCAGCCTTCTTGGCGGCCTTCCCGCTAGTCTTGGGCGGCATCTCGAACGTACAACAGCAAGCAGCAAGCGCTCCCCTCTAGTCAGCGTCTCCCCACACAGTGGCACCCGCCGCTACCGCAACACCGCACCTTTACCAGCTCGCCCTGTTGCGGCCGCCGACCAATGGGGCGCGCGCGCAACCGGCCGCCGCACCCGAGCCCATAAAGGGACCCCCACCCTAGTCCCGCCGCCACGCGCCACGCACGCACGCCACGCGCCACGCACGCGACTCGAGTTCGAGATGGCGAGCATGGAGGACGTATGTGACGCGCGCGCGGCTGCGGCAGCTGCCGCCGCCGCGCCGGAGCTGTCTGATCGCCGTCCGGCGGCGCCTGCGCCGTTGGCGGCCCCATTGGACGCTCCACCTATGACGACCCGGCAACCCCAGGCGGACCACGAGTTTATGACGACTACGCGCGACCAGGACGATGAGATGGAATACTCTACAGACCCTCCCCGTGAAGACTGTGCTGCCGGCGCCCCGCAGAGGGTGCCTCAGCGCAAGAGATCGGCTGTCACGTCAGCCAGTGACGACCAACACACTTCTGGTACGAGTGACGCTGGATTCAAGAAACCGCCACCTAAGAAGAGGGCGGCTCCACGACAGCGCACGCCCGTTGCCCCTGTATCTACTGCCAATCAGTACGACGCCCTCCAGGATGGCGCCGACTCTGAAGATCCCGACGGGCCTCCACCGGCGGCTGCCGACGATGCTTCCCGTCGTTCCGGCCCTAAGCTGCCGCCGATTGTTATCGACTACCCTGACGACTATATGACGCTTCGGGACTGGCTCCAGGCCAACCTCAAGGATGCTTTCACCGCCAAACACTGCGGCGAAGACCGTCTGAAGCTGACCGTCGCCACCACTGAAGATTACGTGGCTGTCATGGACATGGTTGGTGCACGTGGGATCCCCAATTACACCTTCCCCACTGTCCGTCCCAAAGTTCTCAAGGTCGCCATGCGTGGCATACCGCTGAAGATGAAGGCGGACGCCTTTAAGGACAGCCTCATCACTATGGGTTTCGCGCCTCCTGCAGCCACGCGGATGAAGATGCCTGGTACTCAGCGCCCCATCCCTTTGATGGAGATCGTGTTGCCTGATACGCCAGATAACAGGCAAATCTACCAAGTCACCCGGTTTTATGACCTCTCGGTGACTGTCGAGAAGTTACGCGCACGGAAGGGCCTTGTCCAATGCTACAATTGTCAGGAGCCGGGCCACACTTCCCGCCTATGTCGCATGCGGCCCCGTTGTGTCAAATGTGGCGAAGGTCACCTCAGCCAGCAGTGTACCCGGTCCCGGGACGAACCGGCCACCTGTGCCCTGTGCAAGCGGGCTCATCCTGCGAGCTACCGCGGTTGCGCTGTTCACAAGGCAGCCAGCCGCCGCCAACGTGGATTACCTCCCTTGCGGCAGCCGTCCCGCTCCGATGGACCACAGCAGCGGCGCCGAGCTGCGCCCCCACCTGCTCCACCTGTTACTCCTCCGCGACAACCCGCCCAGCGGCGTCTGCTTGCTGCTCGGGCGGACCTTGGCTATGCCGACGTCCTCCAGGGCCGGACGACGCCTCCTTCTGCCCCTGCTGTTCCGCCTCCGCGACACTCTGAAGACGGGCCCGCTCCACCTGCTGCGGCTGCTGATTTCATCGCGGTCTTGAAAGAAGTCCAGGCCACCCTCGTTGCTGTCTCCGCCGCTCTGGCCCAGCTGCCGACCGCCATCACTGCTGCAGTCCATGCAGCCCTCCGAAGTTTCCCCACCGCCACGGCGTTTGCATCCACTGGCCATGGCTCACAACCTTAGGCGCCGCCAGAATTTCACGGCTGTCACGTGGAATGCGAATGGCCTCTTCCCTGCGCTTCTCGAATTCCGGCAGTTCCTCCAGGATTACAGCGTGGATGTGTGTCTCCTCACCGAGACGCACCTCAAACCTGGCCTTCGAGCAAACGCCCCGAATTACGTCTGCTACCGCGACGACAGGCTGACGGCTGGCGGTGGGACGGCCATCTATGTCAAGCGGACACTCCGGCACTATCGTGTCCCTCTGCCGCGGCTGGACTCCTGTGAAGCCACGGCCGTTGCAGTGGAGACGTCCCTCGGA
Organism: Schistocerca nitens; assembly: GCF_023898315.1. Classification (NCBI taxonomy): domain Eukaryota; kingdom Metazoa; phylum Arthropoda; class Insecta; order Orthoptera; family Acrididae; genus Schistocerca; species Schistocerca nitens. Next base: position 664,875 of record NW_026046042.1, read on the forward strand.
ACGGTCATCTTTCTCTCCGTGTACCGGCCGCCACGAGGCCACCTCACCGTCCACGACGCAGACACTCTCCTTCGTGCTGGGGTGAAGCTCTTCCTCGCTGGAGACCTGAATGCCAAGCACCAGCTCTGGAATTCTCGGACACTCAACATCAGTGGGCGGCGGCTCTATCATGCTGCTGAGCGGGCGCGAGCTTCTGTCTATGGACCTGATGAGCCAACGCACTATCCTCTGAACGGCAATGCTCCCGACGTCTTGGACATTTGTCTCGTCAAAGGTGTCAACTGGTTTGTCACCCCTGACGTTCTCCACGTCTTGAGCTCCGACCACTTGCCGGTGCTCTTTCGACTGCATGTCACTCCACTTCCTCCGGCAGCTAAGCTTGATACCCGGAAGACCGACTGGCCGCGCTTCCAGCGGCTTGTTCTGGAACGCCTCCCGGACGAGCCGCCACCACTGGACACGGATGTCAATGCTGCTCTCCACACCCTGACTGCGGCTCTCACCACAGCTGTCGCTGACTCCACTCCGCCTCCGCGGGTTTCCTCGGTGGCTGCTCCCGCTCTTCCTGCTGACGTCCAGGACCTTATCCGGGAACGCAACCGCCTCAACAGAGTTTGGCATGAAACACGCCAGCCTCTGCTGAAGCGGCGTATTAATTATCTCCGCCGCACCATCAAGGCTGCCCTTGCTGCTCACCGTATCCGCCAGTGGGAGGAGAGGCTTGCCTCAGTCGATCCTGGGGCCGACACGTGGGAGTTGGTCCGTTTCCTCACACGGCATCGCCCACACCTGCCGCCGCTCACAACACCGGATGGTCAAGCCTACACGCCTGCCGCTAAAGCCGAGGCCCTAGCGACGACTTTCGAGGCCAACTTCCAGCCCCTTGCGGCGCCGGTCAACCACGAGAACGTCCGCCTGGTTGAGACCCGACTTGCCGCCTTCCTCCACGGCGACCACGGTGACGCCACCATTGTCCCGACGTCGGAAAGGGAGGTCACTGACCATCTTCGACGGCTTCCCCAGAAGAAGGCCCCGGGGCACGACAACGTTGACGGGAGAGTCCTCCGCATGCTGCCCCGGCTTGCCGTCTTGTATGTGGTCGCTCTCTTCAACGCCATCTTTGACCAACTGCAGTACCCAGAAGCTTGGAAGAAGGCTGTCGTTGTGGCGGTCCCGAAGCCGGGCAAAAACAGGACAGTACCGGAGCATTATCGCCCCATCAGTCTCCTCCCGACGTTGAGCAAAGTTTTCGAGAGAATCCTCCTCTCTCGGTTCGGCCGGCTGCTTCACCAGGACAACATCATTCCTCGGGAACAGTTTGGCTTCCGCCAGCACCACTCCACCACTCAACAGTTGCTCCGCGTCGTCGAGGAGGCGACACTGGCCTTCAACAATCGGGAGTTTTGCGGCCTTGTCCTGCTTGATGTGTCCAAGGCCTTTGACACCGTCTGGCACCACGGCCTGCTCTTCAAGTTGTTCCATCTCGGCATCCCTTCGTGCTTCGTCCGCCTACTTGGCAACTACCTTGAGGGCCGTACTTTTGTCGTCCGAGTTGGAAGCACGACTTCCTCTGTTCGCCCGGTCCTTGCTGGAGTGCCGCAAGGGAGCGTTCTGGGCCCGATATTGTATACTGTCTACACCTCTGACCTGCCGATTTCCCCGAGGGTTGGTCGTGCCATCTATGCTGATGACACGGCCCTCTTCTCGCGCCATCGCAACATCGACGCCGTCCTCCGACGTCTGCAAGCTGCTCTGCAGGACCTCGAGCGCTGGGCCGCCGACTGGAGGATCGGCTTCAACGCTACCAAATCTCAGGCGATGCTCCTCACTCGCCGTCTCCCGCCTGACGTGCCGCCGCTGGTGCTTTGTAATCAGGCCATCGCCTGGACCACGACTGCTACCTACCTCGGGGTCATTCTCGATCGCACCCTGACATGGAAGGCTCACGTCACTGCTGTACACCGGAAGACATCTCAGAGGGCTGGGGCATTGTACCCCATGCTCAACGAAACCTCCTCCCTCCCTGTCGCCAACGGCCTGCATCTCTATCGCACGTGCATTCGTCCGGTCATGGACTATGCGTGTGCAGTCTGGGGCAATGCTGCCCCCTCTCACATTCAGAGGCTTCAGCAACTACAAAACAAGCTCTTGCGCCGGATCTACCATGTGCCGCGTGATTTCCCTCATCGCCCCCTCCATCAGGCGGCTGAGGAACCCCTCGTCCGGGAGAGATTTCAAGACGCAGCGCGCCGGTTTTATACTGCCACCCGCACTTCAGACAATCCCCTCGTCCGGAGGTTAGGACGCCATAATGACATTCACGACCACTATAGGCGGCCCGTTGCCCTGATCGAATAGTCAGGTCAGCCCCGAAGCCTCACCACCACTTATTCCTCTCTGCGACTTCCAGTTATCACCCGCGCTGTCCACCACCACCCACACCCTGCAGCCTTGGTAGGAAATGCCTCTCGGTAAACCCTACGTTCACGATAGCCTGGGATGTTCCACACCCAGTCCAGACGAAAGGAGGCCGAGCCCGCCGCCACGCACTCCGCTGCTCGACTCGCTGCGGCTCGCACCGTTACGTTACGTGTTTCAACTAGCCAAACGCCATGTCCGGACGCGGAAAGGGAGGCAAAGTCAAGGGCAAGTCAAAGTCCCGCTCAAGCAGGGCTGGGCTCCAGTTCCCGGTCGGCAGAATCCACCGCCTCCTGCGCAAGGGAAACTACGCCGAGCGCGTCGGCGCCGGGGCGCCCGTCTACCTCGCCGCCGTCATGGAGTACCTCGCGGCTGAGGTGCTCGAGCTGGCCGGAAACGCGGCCCGCGACAACAAGAAGACGCGCATCATCCCGCGCCACCTGCAGCTCGCCATCCGCAACGACGAGGAGCTCAACAAGCTCTTGTCGGGCGTCACCATCGCACAGGGTGGTGTCCTGCCCAACATCCAGGCCGTCCTGCTGCCAAAGAAGACCGAGAAGAAGGCCTAAACAGAGAGCGCGGAGCTGCGCTTGCGTGCTCCCTGCACGCAAACGCGCCTGCCTTTGCCTTGCCGGCTCGGCTCACAACAATCGGCCCTTTTCAGGGCCACCACACAAACCTACGTCCAAAGCAAAGTTTCCGTCGTCCGTGCTCGCCGCACTTTACACAACACGTCCACATACATACATTGCACAGCCAGCGCCGGCGCACGTCCGCCATCTTGTCCACAGCCCGTGTGGCCGAACGCGCACACATTTTGTCGTTTCTCTCTTTTTGTCTTTTTCCTGTTTCTGCACCCCTCCGCGCACGCACAGAGTCGCGTTCCAAACGACAACGACATCAATACACCGATAATGTGATGATCATTGTTAGCATTCTAATGTTTCAATTAAAGGGGCGCGCGTGGCACACACAGCGCGTAAACGGTCCGACGACGACACGCCGGCCGCCGCGCGCTCCAAACGCACAGGCACAGGACAAAACCAAACAGCTGATCCGATCGATCGATCCGGCCGGCCCGCCCGCCTATGCCCACGCCACAAACAAACAAACAACAAACCACGCACACACTGGACTCAGCCGCGCCCATCGCGTCAAACTCAAAAACTAACGCACGCGCAGCACAACAACAACAACAACAACAACACGCACAGGCAACACAGACTCTTTCGCACTTTTCAATCTCCGAACAGTGTGGTGGCCCTGAAAAGGGCCGTTTTCGTCTCTCCCACCAAGCACGGGCACGGCACGGCCGCGGGAAGGCCACAACGCAGCACAGCACACCGGCTGGCTGGCTGCCTGCCTGCCTAACCGCCGAAACCGTACAGGGTGCGCCCCTGCCTCTTCAGGGCGTACACCACGTCCATGGCCGTCACAGTCTTGCGCTTGGCGTGCTCAGTGTACGTCACCGCGTCGCGGATCACGTTCTCCAGGAACACCTTCAGCACTCCGCGGGTCTCCTCGTAGATCAGACCAGAGATGCGCTTCACGCCGCCCCTGCGAGCCAGGCGGCGGATGGCGGGCTTCGTGATGCCCTGGATGTTGTCGCGCAACACCTTGCGGTGCCGCTTGGCGCCACCCTTGCCCAGCCCCTTTCCTCCCTTGCCGCGGCCTGTCATTCTTCTTCCTTCCTCCTCCTCAAGCAAGCAAGCGAAAAAACACAAGCGCCAGCTCCTCACCCGGCGCTAGCGAGTCGGCTACGGTGCGAGCTCTCTGCCGCCGCCCCCCTATATAGACTCTGGCCCGCCCTCCCCCCACCACGCGCACCGAGGGCATATAAGCGCGGCGCGGGGCCTCCCTGTGTGCATACGCTACACGGGTCGAGACTGGGTGGAGACATACGACGAGATGACAATGGAGCTGCGCTACCAACCAAAAGTGCAGATGTTGGACAATGACGCCGCACTGTCCATCCAGCCACGATCGCAGGAGGATCGAAAGATTCTCTGCGATAGGCTGGAACCGTACCTCATGGAGCCACCCACTATTTACAAGAAGAAACCGCGGCTGAAAGTTCTACTAAGGGGGCTACCATGGGTCATGACGACCGACGCGGTGCGTAAAGCCCTGTTGCACCATAACTATGATGCCATAGTTAAGCTGCACAACAGGACGAACAAGGAGAGGCCGCCACTGTTCATCCTGGCTGTCGAGTCGCCTCAAGAAGACTCCAGCCAAGAAGGCAACAAAGACAGCGGAATCTGCGGGTTAACAACCCTTGCAGGTTTCGACGTGACGGTAGAGCCACTTCCGCCTGACCTCGACACGAAACCCCAGTGTTTCAAGTGTCAGAGGGAGGGTCACGTGGCAAAGCACTGCCGCCACGAAACAAAGTGCGCCAAATGTGGAGGCGGCCACGACACCCGCGAGTGCACTCTACGCAGAGATGACAAGCCAACTTGTGCGCGCTGTGGCGGCGACCATGTTGCCAGCTGGCGAGGCTGCAGGGCCTTTTCAGCGCACACAGATGTCGGTAGCAAGAAGAATCCGATGCCAGCGAAGAGGAGGAGGAGGAGGAGGAGGAGGCGTAAGCGCACCAGCGCTGATGCCCCAGAGAAGGCGAACCAAGCAGCAGCGTCTCGCCACAACGAGCGGCCGGCCCCTCCACCTGGCAGCGGCGGTGGTGGGGGGCCCTCGGGCGAGCAGGAGGGACGCCACTCAGCAGGAGGCAGCGGAGAGAACAACATCGACGCGCTGATGGAGGAAGCCGTGTCACGTTTCCGGATGGCACTCCACGCGGAAATGGAGGCTGCCTGCCTCCTGCTAAGGGAAGCATGGGCTGCCCACTGGCAACGTGACGTGCCGACGGCATGTAGCAGCGCGTCCGCGGCCACTCAAACAGAAGACAACAGCAACAAAAAGAAGAAGAGGATGGTGGTCAACCGTGCCAGTCAGACCACGGATGTCGTACCATCCGTCCCTACGGAGACCTGCGTGCGTGTCGATGAGGGCACCCAGACGTCGTCCAAGAGGTACAAGCGCCATCGAGGCGCCCAAACCGAGACGACGGATGCGGAGTCCATCGGCACGCAAACCGAAACTGCAGCCATGGAGCCCACCAGGTCCCCATGGAAGCTGCACAAGATCGCAACACCGAGCAGCAAACTTCTCACTCCGAGATCTCCCTCTCCGGAGGTAGAAGACCTCGGAGTAAGTCGAATATTAGGTGACGCCCAAGAACGTGGCCCCAGCACAACTCTGGATGCGCCACAGAGACGACCGCCGTGCCCTAGGGAGTACGACTATATCAAACAATGGAAGCCAAAATAGGTCCATTTAAATCAGAAGGTTGCAAACAACCAGCAGCTCCAGCCGGGTTTTGCAGGTTTTCCTTAGGCTGTAAGGTGAATACCGGAGCTGTCCCCATAAGTTCCTGCAAATAAATTCCCAACTGGGAGACAAAATCCCCCCACTTACCCCAGACCAAAAAATAAACAGAGTCCCAACAGAATTACTTTAAACTAAGGCTAAATAGAGCTGGTAGCTCTGCAGTAGCCCGCCCACCACCTCTCAGGTGTGGGAATGAAACAGTATAAAAAAAAAAAAAAAAAAAAAACGCGCGGGCCCGTTGTCAAGGCAGCACCGGACGCTTCGTGTACCGCACGCACCTCCACGCCGCTCTTCCGCTATGGCCCGCACAAAGCAAACGGCCCGCAAGTCCACCGGCGGAAAGGCGCCGCGCAAACAGCTCGCCACCAAGGCGGCGAGGAAGAGCGCGCCCGCCACCGGCGGCGTCAAGAAGCCCCACCGCTACAGGCCGGGCACCGTCGCCCTGCGGGAAATCAGGCGCTACCAGAAGAGCACAGAGCTGCTCATCCGCAAGCTGCCGTTCCAGCGCCTAGTGCGCGAGATCGCCCAGGACTTCAAGACCGACCTGCGCTTCCAGAGCTCCGCAGTCATGGCCCTGCAGGAGGCCAGCGAGGCCTACCTCGTCGGCCTCTTCGAAGACACCAACCTGTGCGCAATCCACGCCAAGCGCGTCACCATCATGCCCAAGGACATCCAGCTCGCGCGCCGCATCCGCGGCGAGCGCGCCTAGAAACCGCGCCGCGCACGCGCGCCCGCCCAACAAAAACGGCCCTTTTCAGGGCCACTAACATCTCTCCGTCGCGAGCAAAACTTTTGTCGGTCTTGCCGCCCCGCAAAACAAACAACCACCAATTCCCCTCCCGTCCACAGCCGCTCTCGCCAACAATCGACGTCATCCCATCCCTCACAATACACACACACACACAACAGCCGGACGACGTCACCAACACACCGCGGGTGGCTGGCCGCCGCCGTCTCCGAGGCGCGCGCACGCTACGCTACACTACACTACACTACACTACACTACAACGTCAACGCCACCGCGCCTTCCCAATTCCCGCCGGCCACTTCCACGTCTCACGTCCCCCCCCGCCGCTTTCAAAGAGAGAGAGAAGAGACAACACACACACACAAAAGACACGACATCCGCAAAGCAAGCAAACACACAAACAAACAAACAAGAGTCTCCAGAAACATACATGAGCAACCAAACGTCGGCCGCCGCAAAAAAAACAACAACAACAACAAAACAAAAAACAACAGAGACCAACAAACGGCCACAACCGCTCCGCTACCGCGCGCCGCCGCCTACCGCCACCGGCACCACAATCCAACCACCACGGCACGCAAACAGTACCCACAAAGGGTCACACACAACCAACCACACCGGCGCATGCACGACAATCAACGCCTTCCCGACGTCCTTTGATGGCCCTGAGAAGGGCCGTTTTGGGCCGCGCGACAGCCGCAGCCGTGCCATCGCGCGCCACTAAGACGACGCGGGGGAGGGCGGTGGGGGACGACGGCGTCAAGCGCCAACCCCTCTCCCTTGCCTTTCTTTAACTTTACTACTTTACTTCTTCTTCTTGGGCGACGCCTTCGCCTTAGACGGCGTCGTCGCCTTCTTCGGGCGCGGCGCCTTCGGCTTCTTCGTCGGAACCTTGGCGGCCTTCTTCGCCTTCGACGGCGACTTGGCCTTGGCCGGCTTGGCCGCAGCCGCCTTCTTCGCACCCGCGGGAGCCGCCGACGCCGCAGACGCCTTCTTGGCGGCGCCCGCCTTCCGACCGGTCGCCGCCTTCACGCCACCAGCCTTCTTTGCGCCGGCCGCGCGGCCGCCCTTCTTCTCCTTGCTGGCCGGAGCGGCGCGCTTCTTCTTCGCACCGCCGGCACGAGCCTTGCCGCCCTCGGCCGCCCCGCCGCCGGCGCCGGCAAGCTTGAAAGAGCCGGACGCGCCCTTCCCCTTCGTCTGCACCAGCTCGCCAGCCACGACGGCCGACTTGAGGTACTTCTTGATAAAGGGCGCCAGCTTCTCCGCGTCCAGCTTGTAGTGCGCGGCAATGTACTTCTTGATCGCCTGCAGCGACGAGCCGCCGCGCTCCTTCAGACTCTTGATGGCGGCCGTCACCATCTCAGAGGTGCGCGGGTGCGCAGGCTTGGCGCGCGGCTTCTTCGCAGACGCCGCAGACTTGGCCTTCTTCGTCGTGCCGGTGGCGGCGGGTGCCGCAGCAGTCTCGTTCGTAGCCGCCTGATCTGCCATTATTTCGACGGACGACGCGCGTACACACAACAACAGAACAGCGAGAGAGCGGCGAGAGCACGGCAGAGAATAGCCGCCGCGCCGCCAGGCCCAGCCAGTGTCGCGGGCGGGCGCGGACGGCCGAGAGAGCGGCCGCCACTCTGCGCGCCGCCGCGCCGCGCCTCCCGCGCTTGCTACCTGGTTCTTCAGCTGCTTCGTGCAGGTATTGGTGCGGAAATTGCGGGTGGACGTGGAATACCCGCCGAAGTATCTTATTCTGAAGGGATTGGAGTCTCTGTAGATGAGTCCTCGCTGCATTGCCCCAAACTTCGCACGCGTAGCCCCCTCATCGACTACGCGTGCGAAGTTTGGGGCAATGCAGCGAGGACTCATCTACAGAGACTCCAATCCCTTCAGAATAAGATACTTCGGCGGGTATTCCACGTCCACCCGCAATTTCCGCACCAATACCTGCACGAAGCAGCTGAAGAACCAGAAGTGCTCCAACGTCACCAGGAGATAGCGAGACGTTTCTACGAGAAAGCAACGATGTCCACCAACCCCCTAATCAGAGACTTGGGGGAAGAACCTGATCCACACGACAGATACCGACGGCCGATCGCACTGCTCGCGAGATAATGCAGCAGTGCCCTTAAAAGTAAATTAGCTCCCCACCACATCATGCACACACCCCGTGTCCGCACACACACAAGCCACACTGCAAATAAAGATGAACAAATTTAACACAACCCTCTCAAGCTGTAGGAAATGCCGAAAGGTAAAACCTACGCCATAAAGTTAGAAGATAACCTCAAGAAGCGGGCGGAGCGCTTGCTACCAGCGGAAGCACGCTCTGCCTCCTCTGGACTCGCCGACTGGTGTCGCCTATACCCCTGTGGCTAAGGCAAACGCCCTAGCTGATGTGTTTCAGGCGAACTTCGTCCCTCTCGACGATCCTGTGGACGCTCAGTTCGTTCATGATGTGGACCGTGGCCTCGAGGCCTACCTCTCTGCCGACCACCGTGACGATGATCATCTGCCAGTCTTCACGACTGACGAGGTGACCTCCTGCATCCGGGCGATGGCCGCTAACAAGGCTCCTGGTGCCGACGACGTTCCTGGGAAGGCGCTCAAGGAACTGCCTCCTGCTGCTTTTGCCTATCTGGCCCGCCTGTTTACTGCCATACTAGTGACTTGTACCTATCCGGCTGCCTGGAAGCACGCTGTTGTTGTCGCCATTCCCAAGCCGGGTAAGGACCGGAAGAATCCTAACAACTACCGGCCCATCAGCTTGCTTCCGCAACTAAGCAAGCTTTTCGAGCGGCTTCTCCTTCACCGGCTCAAGATCATCATGGACCGTCGTCGCCTGTTACCTCCGGAACAGTTTGGTTTCCGGGGTGGCCACTCCTCTACGCAGCAGCTCGTCCGCGTTGTTGAAGCGATCACCACGGCCTTCAACAATCAGGAATATTGTGGCGCCATTTTCCTCGATGTCACCAAGGCTTTCGACAGCGTGTGGCACTCCGGGCTGCTGTGGAAGCTCCATATGCACGGATTTCCGCGGTCCTTGATCTGCCTTCTGGATAGCTATCTGCGGGGCCGCACCTTTGTGGTCCGCATTGACGACTCGACGTCGACGCTCCGACCCATTGCCGCCGGCGTCCCGCAGGGCTCGGTCCTCGGTCCGACCCTGTACTCTCTGTATACGGCCGATCTTCCTACCTCTCCCCGGGTGGAGCGCGCGATGTACGCCGATGACACAGCGATCTTCACCCGCAGCCGGTGGCCTCAAGCCATGTATCGACGTCTCCAGGACGCGTGCGCCGCCCTCGAAGCGTGGGCGACTCTTTGGCGTGTCCGGTTCAACGCTCAGAAGAGCCAAGCCGTGGTCTTCACGCGCAAGAGGACCCCGCCACACGATCATCAACTCCAGTTATTCGGCGAGGTCATCCCCTGGACGCCGACAGCCACCTACCTCGGCGTTGTGATGGACCGCCAACTCATCTGGCAGCAGCAGGTGCTAGAAGTTCGCCGGAAGGTTGAGCAGCGGCTGGGGGCGCTTTATCCCCTGCTGAACGAGCACTCCGCGCTCTCCGTCAATAATGGGCTCCTCATCTACCGGATGTTTGTGCGTCCTGTGATGGACTATGCCTGTGCTGCTTGGGGAAATGCGGCGCACCGACACCTCCATCGCCTACAACAGCAGCAGAATAAGGCTCTTCGCCGGATTTTCCACGTGCATCCCCAGTTTCCGGCGCGATATCTTCACGAAGCAGCCCATGAACAGGAAGTCCTCGCTCGCTTTCAAGCCATCGCCCAGAAGATGTATGCCACGGCTGCTGCTTCGGATAATCCCCTTCTCAGGAACCTTGGGGCGCCTGTAGATGACCGCGACCTCTATCAGAGGCCCGTTGCGCTGCTCCGTCGCTAGCGACTGCAGTTGCAACTTTCAGAAACTTCAGTTCCCCATGATAGTCTGTTTCCACCACCACATCCTTAGATGACAATAAAGAAAATCCTGATGTTTCTCTTTTCCGTACCTCAGACGGTGTAGTAAATGCCTTCGGGTAAATGCTACATTACTCCCACTTGATGAAGTTAGATGATAGTGGACTGGAGCGCTTGCTACCGCCCAACGTCCGACAGCCTGTGCGGACCAGCCCCAAACCTGCGCCGCAACCACCCGCGCCATTCAAACCACCGAGGATGGGGCTACACACGGCCACACCACAGTCGCCAACCAGTCGCCACGGCAGCGCCGCAAACCACGGCCAAACTGCAGCTACCGCGCGCTACAGCCTGGCTCGGCCCGCCGAGAATCGCCGCCCCCGCCCAAATGCCGCCCCCACAGCCCCAGCCGACGACCCGCCACAATGGCCAAACCTTCGGCAAAACTGGCGCACCGTCGCCGCGCCAGCCCGGCCAGCGCGGCCGCCGCCACAGCCACACAAGCGGAGGCGTGCGGCGATGACGGCCGTGCAAACGCACCTCCGCCGCCCCATCGCCCTCCCACCGTTTCCCGATCGGCCCGCGGCCGTCGGGCCACCTCGCCCGCCAACATTCGCGCCCGTTTCTCACAAAATTGCCCGCCGCAAAACAAAAACGAGCGCCGCCTGCGCAACATGGCCACCGGCCAACCGAGGCGCCGCCGCCCCTCGCCGCTTTAAGCGACGGTGGCTAACCGCCATCCGCAACTACAGACGCACCGAATCTGCCTTCAAAAGCACACACCGACAGCCGACCTCTAACATTTAGACTCCGCAAGCCACCCAACGGTGTGTGGCGGAGGGCACTTCACGTGCCACTGTCATTTACCTCCCTTCGCTGTTCCAGTCGCGTATGGTTTCGCGGGACGAACTGACAGTCTGCAAAAAAAAAACACCGCCTCCGTGCGCGCTCGAATCTCTCTAACCACATCCATTCGTGATCTCCTCGGGAGGTATACACGTAGGGAGGAAGCAATATATTCGATACCCCATCCAGAAACGCAATATCGCGAAACCTGGCGAGCAAGCTACACCGCGATGCAGAGCGCCTCTATTGCAGGGTCTGCCGCTTGGGTTTGTTAAACATCTCCGTAACGCTATCACGGTTACCAAATGACCCTGCGACGAAACGTTGGATCGTCTCCGGTCGCCTCCGTCAACGCGACCTGGTACGGATCCCACACTGATGGGCAACACTCACGTATGGGTCGAACGAACGGGTGTTTTGTAAGCCACCTCCTCCTTTGTTGATGGACTACATTTGCTACGCATTCTCCCAATAAATCGCAACCTGGTACCCGCCTTACCACCAATTACTTTTTTTGTTTTTTTTTTTTTTTTTTTTTTTTTTTTTTTTATATGATGATCATCCCACTCCCAATCACTCCGCACGCATACTCCCAGATATTTTACAGACGTAACTGCTACCAGTGTTTGTCCCGCTATCATCATATAATCAATCATACAATAAAGGGTCCTTCTTTCTTATATTATTCGCAATACATTACATTTGTCTATGTTAAGGGACAGTTGCCACTCCCTGCACCACGTGCCTATCCGCTGCAGATCGTCCTGCATTTTTCGCTGCAACTTCTCTGTATACTACAGCATCATCCGCGAAAAGACGCATGCAACGTCCGACACTATCTACTAGGTGTGTGAAGAGCAATGGGTCCCATAACACTCCCCTGTGGCACGCCAGAGGTTACTTTAACGTCTGTAGACGTCTCTCCATTGATAACAACATGCTGTGTTCTGTTTGCTACAATCTCTTCAGTCCAGCCACACAGTTGGTCCGACATTCTGCAGACTCTCTTACATTGTTTATCAGGCGACAGTGCGGAACTGTATCGAACGCCCTCCTTCCGGATGTCAACCAAAATGGCATCTACCTGGGAGCCTGTATCTAATATTTTCTGGGTCCCATGAACAAATAAAGCGCGTTGGGTCTCACACGATCGCTGTTTCCGGAATCCGTGTTGATTCCTACATAGTAGACACTGGGTTTCCAAAAAACGACATGCTACTACTCGAGCATAAAACATGTTCTCAAATTCTACAACCGACCGACGTCACAGATATAGGGCCTATAGTTTTGCGCATCTGCTCGACGACCCTTCTTCAAGCCCGGGACTACCTGTGCTCTTTTCCAATCATTTGGAACCCTCCGTTCCTCTAGAGACTTGCGGTACACGGCTGTTAGGAGGTTCTGTCGCGTACTCTGTGTAGAATCGAATTGGTATCCCGTCAGGTCCAGTGGACTTTCCTCTGTTGAGTGATTCCAGTTGCTTTTCTATTCCTCCTTGGACACTTATTTCGATGTCAGCCACTTTTTCGTTTGTGCGAGAAGGAACTGCAGTGCGGTCGTCCTCCGTGAAACAGCTTTGGAAACAGGTGTTTAGTATTTCACAGCTTTTTACGCGTGTCATCCTCTGTTTCAATGCCATCATCATCCCGGAGTGTCTGGATATGCCGTTTCGAGCCGCTTACTACTGATTCAACGTACGACCACAACGTCCCAGGATTTGATTTGATTTGATTTGATTTCCTGTCACGTCGGTACATGGAATTTTACTTTCGCATTCACCGGACGCTTCACGCATAGCCCTCCTTACGCTAACTTTGGACATCGTTTAGCGTCTGTTTGTCTGAGAGGTTTTGGCTGCGTTTCAACTTTGAGTGAGGCTCTCTTTGCTTTCGCTATAGTTTCCTAAACTTTGGTTGTTGTACCGCGGTGGGTTTTTCCCATCCCTCACAGTTTTACTCGGCACGTACCTGTCTAAGACGCATTTTACGATTGCCTTGCACTTTCTCCATACACACTCAACATTGTCGGTGTCGGAGCAGACATTTGCGTTTTCATCTGTCTGGTAGTCTCAAATCTGCCTTCTATTACTCTTGCTAAACAGATAAACCTTCCTCCCTTTTTTTTTTTTTTTTTTGTATATTCCTATTAACGTCCATATTCAGCGATGCTGCAACGGCCTCTTGATCACTGGGTCCCTGTTCTGCACATACAGAGTCGACAAGTTCGGGGTCTGTTTGTCATCGGTAGGTCCACGATGTTATCTCCACGAGTCGGTTCTCTCTCTGTTTAATTGCTCGCGGTAATTTTCGTTCGGATAGTGCACTCAGTATAATGTCACTCGATGCTCTGTCCCTACCACCCGTCCTGAACATCTGGCACATTGAAATCTCCACCTAAGACTGTAACACGCTGGGGAAAGGAAAATGTATGTCCACATTTTCTCTCACGTGTTCGGCCACTAATGCTGCTGCGTCGCGAGGTCGGTAAAAGGAGCCAATTATTAACCTAGCTCGGCTGTTGAGTGTACCCTCCACCCACAATAGTTCACAGGAACCGTCCACCACTTCTACTTCACTACACAGGATAAACTACTACTACTAACAGCGACGAACCACTCCACCACCGGTTGCATGCACGCTATCCTTTCTAAAGCACCGTCTGTACCTATAACGATTGCAGCTTCGGTGCTTTCTATCAGCGCTTGACGTTCCGGTACTTCGACAGTTGACAATTACAATACCGATTGCCGCTTGGTCCCCGCATGTCCTGACCTTGCCCCGCGCCCGTTGAGGCTGTTGCCCTTTCCGTACTTGCCCAAGGGCCATCCAACCTAAACAGAACCGCCCAGCCCACGCCACACAACCCCTGCTACCCGTGTAGCCGCTTGTTGCGTATAGTGGACTCCACCTAAGACTATAACATGCCCTAAGGCATTCGCGGTGTACACCACCCTAAGGTGAGGTTAGGTTAGGTGGACGTGGGTTAGGTTAAGGGTTACAGTTAGGTTAGGCGTCAAAGTTAGGTTAAGCGTTCGGACGTGAGGCGTCAGGTGGCCGCACCTACCTTACGGCCGGACATCTTAGGTTAGAGGTTAGGTTAGGTTAAGGCGCCGAGAGGTCCGCGGTCAGGTTACGTTCACCTTCGGGCGCCACACGTAGGTTTCAAAGGTGTGTCGGTCGGTCGTCGGCAAGCCGCAAAAACTACAGACGACGTCGACCAAACCGCCGCAAGACCGAGCAGGAGGCAGATATACCGGCCGGCCGGCCGGCCCCACACACACACAACACAACACAAAATTAAAAACACCACCCACCGGCCAAACGGCACAAAAAACAAAAAAAACAAAAAACCACAAACCCGAGCACCACGTCGACCAGAGGCAACCCGCCGCTCACGCGACATGGCTGGCAACTAAGGGGCAAACTGCAACGGCGCTTTCCGCACCGGGCCGGATGCACGTACGACAACACCGCTACCCGTACGCAGGCCTCCCATTGCACACAGCCGCTCTGTGTTTGAACATCATCAATGGCGCGCCCGCGCCTCGTCGCGGTCGCAGCCATAACGCCGCCACTTTTGCACCAACACATTCACGCACGGCAAAACAGCTCGCCGACACAGCACAGCCGACAAACAAAAACAACCCGCGAGACGGGGGCGACAACGACAACGACAACGACAACGACAACGACAACGACAACAGCAAACAACTCGCACCAAGCGTCCAACAGGTAACAAACGGACAAGCACAGCCACTGCTAACGGCCACGACGCCCCAGCGGCACACTGCTCCTTTCCCGCCACACTCGATTCACAACGCACGCACGCGACCCCGTCAACGACACCGACACGACACACGACGGGCTCCCTTCCCGCAACCTACACCTTTCCGCCACTACGCACAGCTCCACCCGACGCGCCCGTCGCAACGACACTACTGCACGCACTATCCACCCGCCTCCTCCTCTCCCCCCCCCCCTTCCCGTACACAACAACACGGCCAAAAACAACACTCACGACCCAAACATAATAACGACATGGCACGTGCATCGGCGCACACCCCAACCAGTCACCGTCGACAACCACACGCAAGGCACGAAACCGGCGTCCTTCCACGTTGCCATCAAAGCTGCACAAACAACCACAGGAGGAACCACCAACAACGGGCCGGCCCGCCGGCCCGCCCCAATATTCTCCCACCCTCACCTCACGCCGCAACCACCAAACGCACATTCCCGCTCGCTACCACACACCTCTCGGCGGCCGCTTCGCAAAAACATGACGTGACGTGACGTGACGTGACATCATCACATCACGGGCTACGCACGCACACCGACCCACTTTCCTGCCCTTCGCCCTCTTCTTTCCGACGCCTGCCTTCGGCCGAGCACACGTACGTGGCACAACGCCCAACACAGTCACACACAGTCGACAGGCGCACGCCCAGGCACGCAACGACGCAGCGCAGCAAAGGCGCCCGCAACACATACCTCCTCTCTCTTCTCGCCGCCGACCGCCCGCCAGCCAGCCAGCCAGCCACTCGCAATGTGCACTGCCAACCAGCCACACGTCCACCGCGCCGCCTCCGACCACCCGCCAGGGGGGCGCTCACGTCCGCGACAACAGCGCGGCCCGCCGCCGGGCGGGCCCAGCCGAACCCAGCCCAGCCGGCGCGCGCTGCTCTGCACTCGGCGCGCCACACATCCTGCTGCAGACCGGGCTCGTCTCTCTGTACGCGTCTGCCCGCATCTCGTCTTCCTGCGCATCAACACAACGAGGCCGCGTGAGCAAACCCCCCCGTCACAACGCCACATCACACACTGCCTTGTCTACCGCCTAAATGCACTCACCAGCCATCCGCTTCGTCTTCGTCTTGTTTACTCGTTGTTGTTGCAGCGGCGCACACAGCCCCGGCCGGCCGCATCCGAGGGTGGCCCGCCGCCAGCGTCTCCTCCTTGGGCACAGGTGCGGTGCGGTGCCGTGCCGTGCCGTGGCCGCCCATCCATCCAACCGCACGCATTTTGCTGGCCGCCTCTGCTGCAGAAGAAGACAAAAAAAAAAACGAAACGTACAAACATACACGCACCCACAGCGTGGCCACACACGGACGGGACCGACAGGCTCCAAGGCGACCAAAGGATAAAAACAAAATAAAACACTAAAAGACGCAAGCAAGCACCAAGCAAGCTGTCGCCTCGCGCCTCTGTCCTTCCGCCCCCGCCATTCTCTCCCACCACATGCCCACAAACACCACCGCCTCCCCCTCCCCGCACCTCCACATTCGCCCCCTCCATTTTGTTCCTTTCTCGTTCTTCCCTTCTGTGTGTCTGCGTGCGTGCGCGGGCGGCGCCTCTCAACATCCGCCGGCCGTCCGTCCCGTTTTCGCCGTACCACACACGCCACCGCCTCGCCTCCTCCCCGTCCACCACCGCCGCCCCTGTCCGCCCCGCACAACACCATACACCGCTGCTTGTCCTGGCCGTTGCCACCAAAGGCGCCAGCCGCAAACCGCGCCAACGCCGCAGCGCGCGTGCCTCCTTCCTTCTTGCTTCCTTCTCCGTGCCGACGCGGCCTCTATTCCCGCACCCATTCGGCCGACGACACAGCCGTTGGGCTCCGCACTGCGCGTACCGGCGTTACGCACGCACACCCACCCCCCTCGCGAACGCACGACTCATTCATTGTCTTTGTTGTTTCTCCTCTTTCTTAACGTCTTTGTTTGTTGTTTGTTTTCTTTTTTTTTTTCGTTTTTCCCCACCGCCACATGTGACACAATGCCTCCCTCCACCTTTCGTTCGTGGTTGCTTGCTTTGTTTCTCTTTCTCATTGGTACACGTCCGACGCGCTCCATTTCCACCACACCACGGCCATCGGCCTCCTCAACGGGCAGGCGCAGTGTGCCATTCTCCGGCGCACAAGCACACCGCGCGGTACTGGCGCGGCTCGCCACGCCACGCCACGCCACGCCACGCCACGCCACCGGTGCGCAGCAGCACATGTGATGTCTCGCAACACGACACGCGGTGCGCACACCCCGACCACGCGGCTCTAAAGGCATGGCACCGGCGACATGCGCCGCCCCAGCCACGCATCCGTCGTCTCAAGTTGTTCACTGCCAGCCGCGTCTGAGGCTACAACCGCACCACCACATCAACGGTCCCCCTCCCGGCAACACATTTGTTGCACAAACAAACACAACCGCCGAGCGCAGCGCGAACCACCCACACGCGCCCTCCGCGTCTCCTTTCTCTCCTTTCGCCCCCTCCCATCTCCCGAATATGCCAGCAGCGCAGCGTTACGCGTGCCCCTCACCCGTCCACACTACCGCGAAACGAGCACGCCTTCCGGGCCACATGCAAGGGCACGCCCACCACCAAATACTGCCGTATTCACGGACGCAGTTCGCAACACGCAACGCACTCTCCACCTACCTTCTTTCTCTCGTCCCTTCTCTTTAAAAACAAAACAAACACACAAACCAACCAACCACGGCTAACACACTTTTTCGCGACACCTTTGACTGCGTTATCTTGACCGTGACGGCAGCTATCGACCATCCATTCCCCACTACACACACACACACACACATCATTCGCTACACCGCACACGAAACGGCAAAGGGCAAGGCACTCTCTCATAGATTCTTCCTCCGAGCCATATCGGGCGAACGTTGCATCCGGGAAGGCAATGCAATTCAGCCGTCACTTGCAGCCGCGCCGTAAACGCATTTCAGTGCGGCTGCAATGCACGGGAACGTTCCGTTGCTCTAGACGGCGCCTCTCCGTTTTTCCCCTGTTTCGTTTTCCGGTGATTGCTTCCCCTTCTTCTCTTTCTTCGTTTCGTTTTATTATTTTCGTTCCCCTCCTCCACCATTGTTTCCGTCCCCACAGTTTTTTTTTGCTCATTCCACACGTTCTGCCCAGACAAGACATGACATTCGACCGATCACAGCCAGCCTTTCGTCGCCGTTCGCAGCGCCGACGGTGCCACAGTGAGACGGGTGTTCGGACCGACACGTTGCCGTGATGCCGATAGACAGCTACTCAGAGCCGCCGGATCGGATCACATCACCGACAAACCGGCCATTTCACCGGGGGACACACAGACAACCGCGTGTACGCCCATAACAACAAACAACGACCGTCGTCGTCTACCGTCACTGAACCGAACACACGTGCACCTTGAATGACGACACCGGCGTGCGTGCGTGCGCACAACAATCAATCATTCAATCAACTGCAGAAACGGCTATCAAAATCAAGGGCCAAATAAATGGGTACACCACCGTGCGTGTCGCCTACCCCACCCGCCCGTACAATTCTTGCGTCTTCCTAATGACTAGTAAAGACACGTCCATTTGTTTTAAAACGTCACCAACACACCTCCACGCCGTACAGCAAAGGGAATAGTAGACGGCAACACAACATTTCACCCTCGCCATCATGTATGTATGTATGTATGTATGTATGTATGTATGTATGATGTGACAAACAAACAAACCCGCAGACGGCCCTAACGGTGACATCCAACAATCGCGAGGGGTTTCAATTGCAGTCACGTGACTAACCGGGCAGACAGAGACAAAGAAAGGAAAGGAAAGGAAATCAGCGACACAGACAACACCTCCTGTCTACGTGTCGACAAACAAACAACCAACCAACCACGCCAAGACTCGCGAGCACGCATAACCACATTCGAGACCACCACCACCACCACCACCACCACCAGCTGCTTCGCAACCAACCAAACCGGGTAGCTAGCTATGCGCCGCCTCACACAAACAACAATTCCGCTCTTCCCGCAAAGGCAATTTGGTGGCCCTGAAAAGGGCCGTTTTTTGCCGCTCTCGCAACGGAGGGGAGCTCCCTAGAGCCTTAACCCCCTCACTTGGAGCTCGTGTACTTGGTCACCGCCTTCGTGCCCTCGCTCACGGCGTGCTTGGCCAGCTCGCCAGGCAGCAAGAGCCGCACAGCCGTCTGGATCTCGCGGGACGTGATGGTCGAGCGCTTGTTGTAGTGCGCCAGGCGAGACGCCTCGGCCGCAATGCGCTCGAAAATGTCGTTCACGAAGCTGTTCATGATGCTCATCGCCTTCGACGAGATGCCCGTGTCGGGGTGCACCTGCTTCAGCACCTTGTAGATGTAGATGGCATAGCTCTCCTTCCTCTTGCGCTTCTTCTTCTTGTCGCCCTTCGAAATGTTCTTCTGCGCCTTGCCAGCCTTCTTGGCGGCCTTCCCGCTAGTCTTGGGCGGCATCTCGAACGTACAACAGCAAGCAGCAAGCGCTCCCCTCTAGTCAGCGTCTCCCCACACAGTGGCACCCGCCGCTACCGCAACACCGCACCTTTACCAGCTCGCCCTGTTGCGGCCGCCGACCAATGGGGCGCGCGCGCAACCGGCCGCCGCACCCGAGCCCATAAAGGGACCCCCACCCTAGTCCCGCCGCCACGCAGAGACGTAGAGACGCAGACGCAAGCTAAGGAAGCAAGCTAAGCAAAATTGTCGATGTTATTTCTCCGAGTAGTGCTAGGCGAGTTTTCCGGACAGCCGGAATAGGGACTGATAGTTAGGGAAAATAGTAAGTCAGGGCCCCGTTCACGTCGGCCAGCCCGCGCTTACTGAGACAAAGGCATAGAATCAGGACAAGAGATAGAACCCGCGAATAGGATTAAAACACAAGACAGAAAGGTCACACAAAAACCCAACATGTCGAAGCAAACTGAAAGGCCAAGACAGAAACGGAAGCTAAACAAACGGACGCGGAACCACCAAACCTCATGACTCAACAGCCAGAAAATCACACAAACAAAAACACCGAAGACCTACACCAACACCCGCGCACAAATGATACCACAGGGGAACCATATCAGCATACAAACCAAATTGCGGAGGAGCCGCACCAGCCCCCTCTTACTGAGGAAACTCTGGACCCCAGTCAGCCCCTCATCAGCGTAGTTATAAAAGGCAATGAACACGACGGCTACTTCACAAAAGTAAAATCGAGAAGGAAAAGCCACACGAGCGACACCTCGTCGGATGAGGAAGAACCGCCAATCACCCATGCCCAGAAATACGCGGTGAGACTGACAAACCTTGAGAAAGTGGAAACTACAAAATCTCTGTATACAAAACTAAAGCAAGTCAATCTCGCCGCGGATATCTTGGACATCAAACTTAACAGAAACGGGAGCGCTGTCCTAGTAAGCCGAAATCCAAATCTCGAAGAACTCACAATAAAAAAGCTTAAAACACACTGTAGGCCCGAAATGAGAGTACAGTCAATCAAGCTCTCCGAAATAAACCAAGAAACAACAAGACCAAAGTCTTTCTCACCAAGCCTGAGTGTCGTAATCACTAAAGTTGACTTTGATGTGACAGAAGGCGACGTAGAAGAGGCGCTCAGAGAAATAAACCTAAAATTCGAAAGAGTGGTCAGAATCCGCTCCAGGGCGACAGGAAACCCAATCGCAAAAATGCGAGTGATCACCCGCGACCAGGCAACAGTGGATTCGCTTCTAGCAAACAACCTCAAAATGCACTGCAAGGTCCACGAGGTAGAGACATCAAATCTCCCCCCTCCCCAACCAGCGCAATGCGCCAAGTGCCACAGCTACGAACACCTAACCAGCAACTGCAAAAAACCACCTGTCTGCAGTAAATGCGCCGGTCAGCATTTTAGCAGCAGCTGCACCACAAAAGACTCCACACCCAAATGTCAAGGCTGCGGAGGTGAACACCTTGCAAACGACGTTAGATGTCCGCTTAGACCAAAGGAACCTGCATCATTTGAAACCACAGCCCCAGTCCGCTGCATCAACAGCCCAGCTGAAAAAGAGGCAAATTCCGACGACGAAAAATACGTACAGATTAACGACCTACTTAGAGCTGTCACCACTGCGCTCATCAACATACTACCTGAGCGAAAGGGCAAAGTTGAAACAGCCATTAACGACATAGCCAAGAAATTCTTCAACAGAAAAATTGCTGCCACACAAAGCTGGAGCTCTTTGCACATACATATAAGTGACATGCCAACAGAACATCATTCCTCAATCGCGCCACCAAAGTTAACGCCCCAAAGACACGCCCAGTCGCAACCTCGAGAAACGACTCTAAAGATACCCCCTGCGCAATCAGACGAAAGTGCAGTACCGGCAGTCGCCCAAACAGGCGGAGAACAGTAGAAAAGCAACACTCCCCCCTCCAAAAAAGACCCCACAGTTTCACCAGGGACAAGATGGCTACCAAGGATAGAGAAGACACTACCGAAGGCTCCGTCATTGCCTTCGTTAACTCAAATGGGATAAGAACGAAAAAGAACCTCATTGAACACCTAATTGAAAGTGAAAACATCAGTCTGCTAGGAATAGCAGAAACGAAGGCAACTGACATCCCAATAGACATCAAAAACTTCACCTGCCACAGGTTTGACAACCCGCAAACTGGAAGACACAGGAATGGAGGAGTAGCTATTCTACACAACAAAGATTTCCCAGCCACTCGGATAGATATCCCAGAAACATTCAAAAACATACAGGCTGTTATACTCAGAACCCAGACAAAAACCAGGAAAACGGTCTATATAACAACAATGTATACTCCACCAAAAACAAACATCAGAGAAGATTTCCTTAGATACCTTGCAAGCCTAGGCACAAACATTATCATGGGCGATTTTAACGCACGTTCAACCATGTTCGGGGATACAGATACCAACATAAATGGCAGAGCATTGGAAAAACTCTTTGAAACAAGTAACATCAAAAGAGTGGATAATAGACAACCAACCTTTATCAATCACAGAGGATCCTCCATCTCTGACCATATACTTTTCACTACCACAATAGAAAAACAAATAACCACCCATTGGGTTGGAAACAGTATAACAAGCGACCATCTTCCTATTCTAATAAGAACAACCTTATTTAATGCCACAAAGATTCATACAGACACAAAAATAATTTACGACATCAAAAACATGGATGTCAAAAAATACCAGCAAAGCCTAGAAACAAACTTACCAGGAACTGAATCCATTATCACAGCAGACGAACTAAACGAATATAACAAAATCGTAATAGCCGCAATAACACAAGCGGAAAGAGACACTGCACCTACAAAAAGGATTAAACCAGGCCTCAGCAGAATCCCAGAACATATATTAGCCACCATCAAATTAAAGAGAAGAACATACAGACAAATGAAACGAACTCAAGGAGACGAACATAGAATAGAATGGAACAGGCTTAACAATTTAGTCAAGAGGCAGCTGGCGGAAATCAGAGCCCAAAAATGGGAAAGAACGTGCCAATTCTTAGACCATAAACAATCAACAAGATTCTGGAACACCTTCAAACAAATTACTGGCGCAAAAACAAGAAACGATCCACCACTTGAAAACGAAGGAAATATAATCACAGACAGTCAGGAAAAAGCGGAAATTTTTAGAAAAGTCCTTATGGACACACATCAAATACCAGAAGACCCACTCTTTAACTTCTCTTACAAAAATGAAGTCGACAAACAAATAGAAAGCACAATAGCGGCCCCAGAGGTACTCGATGAAGAACAGACCTCACTCCTCCAAGAAATAACAGACGAGGAAATAGAACTAGCGTTAAATAAAGGCAAAAACTCCGCCCCCGGCCTGGACGGAATAACCAGACAACACTTAAGACTGGCACCAAAGAAAGCCCTAGCCACATCACTCCACTGTCTTTTCAATGCTGCACTAAATCTTAGACAAATTCCGACACAATGGAAAACAGCAAAAATAATTATGATCCCTAAACCGGGGAAACCAGTCAACAAACCGACATCATACAGGCCAATCACCTTATTACCAGTAATAGGAAAATGCTTCGAAAGCATCCTGCAAAATCGCCTACAACATCATACGGAGAAACGAAATATAATACCGAACATTCAAGCTGGTTTTAGGAAACAACACTCTACAATAGATCCAATCCTGAGGCTAGTCAATCATATTACAAAAGCCATCAACAGCCTAGACTGTGCATCAGCCCTATATCTTGACATCGAAAGGGCATTTGATAGAGTGTGGCATAATGGCCTATTCCACAAGCTAATAGATTTTGGTGTACCCAGACAACTAGTCCAGCTTATTAAGACCATCCTAAACAATAGACCGTCAGCTGTTTCAGTAGAAGGCAAATTTTCAAATATGTTCTCACCAGAAGCCGGTGTACCACAGGGGGCCATACTATCACCGCTGCTATACAGCATATACACAGCAGACATACCTCGCCCTAACCATTGGAATGAAGGCCTCGCACTATATGCTGATGACACAGTATATTGGTGTCACGAGAGGACAACGGAAGAACTGCTACTCACAAACACCACATACCTAAAAAGGCTAGAAGAATGGCTTAGCCAATGGCTAATTAAACCAAATGCCCTTAAAAGCCAGCTGGTGGTCTTCAGACACCGAAATTACACACAAAACCGACAACAAAAACCAGAAAATGTCAGACTACAGTTATGGGGACAAGAAATACAAGCAACAAAGAACGCAAACTATTTAGGCCTCGTTATGGACTCCACCCTCTCATGGAAACCACACATAAATAAGGTGATTACAAAAGCCAGGAGGAGAGAAGGACTGCTTAAGTTGATCAAAGGCAGATTCAACGGAGCCCCAAACGACACGCTAGTATATACATATAAGTCACTTATTAGACCAGTTCTAGAATACGCAGCACCAGTATGGATAGCAAACGCATACCAAACCAATAGGATACTAAGTACAGAGAGGCGCATCCTAAGAATAGCCACAAGATCTAGCACCTACACAAGAAACAGTGAAGTTTATGACACAGCAAAAATTACAACGCTAAAAAGTCGACTTATCAAACTGACAAGCAAGATTGGCCTGAACAGACTGCACTCCAGCACATTGACAACTGAGCTACTACAAGAAAACATCATCACTTTCGACTTCCCCAAATACCAATATAAATATCCGACACACACTATAATACAATGCATTAGAGACACACAAGAAGACTTAGAAGATTTGGACAAACTTAACATACAGACAGGACCAGAAGATAATATTGGACACTTACTAGAAGAAGGCTAAATTAGAATCAAAGAAAAGATCAAGAAGACAATCAAAACTGAAATCAATAATCCCAGGTGAGGTTTTAGAGGGGTTTCCCTCACCTGTAAGGCAAATGCCGGGATTATAAACCACCCCCTCAGAGAAAGACTCAGAGAAAGATACAGAAAGAAAGAGCATATGTAAAGCATATATAACATAAGAAGTATAAATCAAATTAATCGATCATCACCCATTCCCAAACTACAAATAAATGGAGCCCCAACAGCATAAATATCCTACGGCTGAAAAGAGCAAAGCTCTAACACCAGCCCGCTCTCTCTCATGAGAGAGAATGAAAGATGCAAAAAAAAAAAAAAAAAAAAAAAAAAAAAAAAAAAAAAAAAGCACTCCGCTGCTCGACTCGCTGCGGCTCGCACCGTTACGTTACGTGTTTCAACTAGCCAAACGCCATGTCCGGACGCGGAAAGGGAGGCAAAGTCAAGGGCAAGTCAAAGTCCCGCTCAAGCAGGGCTGGGCTCCAGTTCCCGGTCGGCAGAATCCACCGCCTCCTGCGCAAGGGAAACTACGCCGAGCGCGTCGGCGCCGGGGCGCCCGTCTACCTCGCCGCCGTCATGGAGTACCTCGCGGCTGAGGTGCTCGAGCTGGCCGGAAACGCGGCCCGCGACAACAAGAAGACGCGCATCATCCCGCGCCACCTGCAGCTCGCCATCCGCAACGACGAGGAGCTCAACAAGCTCTTGTCGGGCGTCACCATCGCACAGGGTGGTGTCCTGCCCAACATCCAGGCCGTCCTGCTGCCAAAGAAGACCGAGAAGAAGGCCTAAACAGAGAGCGCGGAGCTGCGCTTGCGTGCTCCCTGCACGCAAACGCGCCTGCCTTTGCCTTGCCGGCTCGGCTCACAACAATCGGCCCTTTTCAGGGCCACCACACAAACCTACGTCCAAAGCAAAGTTTCCGTCGTCCGTGCTCGCCGCACTTTACACAACACGTCCACATACATACATTGCACAGCCAGCGCCGGCGCACGTCCGCCATCTTGTCCACAGCCCGTGTGGCCGAACGCGCACACATTTTGTCGTTTCTCTCTTTTTGTCTTTTTCCTGTTTCTGCACCCCTCCGCGCACGCACAGAGTCGCGTTCCAAACGACAACGACATCAATACACCGATAATGTGATGATCATTGTTAGCATTCTAATGTTTCAATTAAAGGGGCGCGCGTGGCACACACAGCGCGTAAACGGTCCGACGACGACACGCCGGCCGCCGCGCGCTCCAAACGCACAGGCACAGGACAAAACCAAACAGCTGATCCGATCGATCGATCCGGCCGGCCCGCCCGCCTATGCCCACGCCACAAACAAACAAACAACAAACCACGCACACACTGGACTCAGCCGCGCCCATCGCGTCAAACTCAAAAACTAACGCACGCGCAGCACAACAACAACAACAACAACAACACGCACAGGCAACACAGACTCTTTCGCACTTTTCAATCTCCGAACAGTGTGGTGGCCCTGAAAAGGGCCGTTTTCGTCTCTCCCACCAAGCACGGGCACGGCACGGCCGCGGGAAGGCCACAACACAGCACAGCACACCGGCTGGCTGGCTGCCTGCCTGCCTAACCGCCGAAACCGTACAGGGTGCGCCCCTGCCTCTTCAGGGCGTACACCACGTCCATGGCCGTCACAGTCTTGCGCTTGGCGTGCTCAGTGTACGTCACCGCGTCGCGGATCACGTTCTCCAGGAACACCTTCAGCACTCCGCGGGTCTCCTCGTAGATCAGACCAGAGATGCGCTTCACGCCGCCCCTGCGAGCCAGGCGGCGGATGGCGGGCTTCGTGATGCCCTGGATGTTGTCGCGCAACACCTTGCGGTGCCGCTTGGCGCCACCCTTGCCCAGCCCCTTTCCTCCCTTGCCGCGGCCTGTCATTCTTCTTCCTTCCTCCTCCTCAAGCAAGCAAGCGAAAAAACACAAGCGCCAGCTCCTCACCCGGCGCTAGCGAGTCGGCTACGGTGCGAGCTCTCTTTTTTTCTATAGGATGGGGCCCCTCCACGCCCGCACCAACGTGGTGACCAACACAAAAGTTTTACTGTCACCTCCGTAAGCATGTTAGTTTTGAATCAGGCGTCACAGGATGCAGGCTGTGATGTTATCCATGCGTCTGGGTAAGGCTACTCATTAACATGGTCCATCAGGAGATAGTAGTGGTCGAAAACGATCGAAGGGTAGCGGTTTTAAGAGCAGAGGAAAAAAAGTGCCAAGGCCAGCGCCAAGGGAAAAAAACCTCTGCGACAGTAGGACGGGTGGTAAGGGCAGTAGCGGCTTGCTAGCTGCGACAGAGCATGCAAGGTGAGGGGTGGTTAGCGTGAGGTATCGTGCAACGTTACCTATGTACTGCGTGGTCGTTAGCTGGGTCAGGCCGGTGCTGCGGCTGGGCTCGCTTGTATTCTCCTGGGCCGGCCGCAATGGCTTCCTCCCTGTAACATAAAAGTTCGGCGCGGCAACGCATGCGCTGCTGTTAGGCCCTCTGCTGCGCCTTGTCGTCAGTGACTTGGTGCAGCTTCATCAGGCTGGCGCAGAACGACGGCGATCGGCTACAGCGTCCTCCTCTACTGCACGGCGCAGCCCTTCTGCACTGCAGCTGTGAACTGGTCCGCTGTTCCAGTGATCTGCGCCGCTTCAGCGTCGGAGAGATGCAAGCCGCTCGCTCGCGCTTGCGCGATGACGGCTGCCTTCCTCTCTTCTCGGCCCCTTGAGGGGTCGAATCCCGCAGCGGGCGGCGTCGCCACCGGCTCCTCTGAGGCGGCGGTTGTCTTCCCTGCGCCTCTCACCTGCGGTGCTGCTGGAACAAAAGCAGGGATAGGGGCGCGAACTTCCTTCTGCGAGGTCGCAGGAGTGTTCGCGGGTACGACTGCACTGAGGCCTTGGGCGAAAACTGCTCGCAGTTGCCTCAAGGCCTCTTCCTTCTCTGCAGCCACGGCGGCTGCGAAGGCAGCCCTCTCCGCCGCCATTACGGCTTTGAGGGCTGCTGTGGCCTCCTTCACGGCGGTGCCGAGTTCGAGGTCACATCTCTTCGCAGGAAGGCTAGCTGCGTCCTGGCTGCCCGTTTCCGAGCGGCCGTCCCTGCCCCTGGCAGGTGGATCTGCTGCTGCGCCGTCCCTCAGCTGCGCCGGGCTGTTCTGCGCCCTACGTCGTTTCCGACGTCGTCTTCTCTTCTGCTGCTGCGTCGGTGCGGCCGCGGCCGCTTCGCCGCCCCCGGCACGGCTGCGGCTTGAGAAAGCCGCACAGCCGCGCCAACTGGCGACGTGCGGGCCGCCACACCGGACACAAGTCGGCAGAGCGTTGCTGCCGCGGTCGCAAGCGCGGCTGTCGTGCTCACCTGAGCACTTGACGCACCGCGCCGCGTTGCGGCAATACTTCGCTACATGGCCCTCGCCCTGGCACCTGAAGCACTGGGGCTGAGGATCCATGGCGGTCGGGAGAGCCTCCGTCGTAACCGGGAAGCCCAGCAACTTCCGCAAGTCGAAGATGTCACTCCCGCCGTCGACCGTTTGCACGGTCACGGCATAGAGCGGCGCCCTCTTCTTGTTGGTTCGGTTGTGCAACCTTGCGGCTGCACTACCAAACCCGGCTCGCAGCAGCCCTTCCCGGACCGCTGCCTCGTCACAGCACCAAGGCAACCCCCTGAGGAGTGCCTTAGTCGTCTTCATCCTTCCTACGGAAGGTGCCTTCTCACGCGCCGGCGGCGCGTCGACGATGTGGTCGGCCACTGCGACCTTGATCGCCCTGTGGTCGGCCACGTTTGCGGCTCGAACGCAGATCAGCGAGTCTGCATCGACAGACTCGTAGACCACCTCGTTCCGAGCGCAGCTCGTCATGGTGTCGAACAGCGCTGTCCACCCGCCTTTGCACTTGACATACAAAGGGGGGACAGGCCGCGACTCGTCTTCTCTAGAGTTCCTTGCACGGTCGGCAGACTCAGTGAGTTGCACAACCGAAGGACCCTTCGTAGCGGCAGGTTTCCCTTGCGCACGCTTCTTCCCCATACTGCGAGGCGCGGAACACGACAATTTGCACGCGTTGTCAAAACAACGCACGACAATTTGCTTTCCGCAGCGCCCACAGCACAGAAAACCTCTTCACGAGCTCTCAACCGCCGAGTAAGCGAAGCGCGCAACACCAGCGATGCGCTCACCTCGCCAGCTCGCGAGCTCTCTGCCGCCGCCCCCCTATATAGACTCTGGCCCGCCCTCCCCCCACCACGCGCACCGAGGGCATATAAGCGCGGCGCGGGGCCGCGCGGGCCCGTTGTCAAGGCAGCACCGGACGCTTCGTGTACCGCACGCACCTCCACGCCGCTCTTCCGCTATGGCCCGCACAAAGCAAACGGCCCGCAAGTCCACCGGCGGAAAGGCGCCGCGCAAACAGCTCGCCACCAAGGCGGCGAGGAAGAGCGCGCCCGCCACCGGCGGCGTCAAGAAGCCCCACCGCTACAGGCCGGGCACCGTCGCCCTGCGGGAAATCAGGCGCTACCAGAAGAGCACAGAGCTGCTCATCCGCAAGCTGCCGTTCCAGCGCCTAGTGCGCGAGATCGCCCAGGACTTCAAGACCGACCTGCGCTTCCAGAGCTCCGCAGTCATGGCCCTGCAGGAGGCCAGCGAGGCCTACCTCGTCGGCCTCTTCGAAGACACCAACCTGTGCGCAATCCACGCCAAGCGCGTCACCATCATGCCCAAGGACATCCAGCTCGCGCGCCGCATCCGCGGCGAGCGCGCCTAGAAACCGCGCCGCGCACGCGCGCCCGCCCAACAAAAACGGCCCTTTTCAGGGCCACTAACATCTCTCCGTCGCGAGCAAAACTTTTGTCGGTCTTGCCGCCCCGCAAAACAAACAACCACCAATTCCCCTCCCGTCCACAGCCGCTCTCGCCAACAATCGACGTCATCCCATCCCTCACAATACACACACACACACAACAGCCGGACGACGTCACCAACACACCGCGGGTGGCTGGCCGCCGCCGTCTCCGAGGCGCGCGCACGCTACGCTACACTACACTACACTACACTACACTACAACGTCAACGCCACCGCGCCTTCCCAATTCCCGCCGGCCACTTCCACGTCTCACGTCCCCCCCCGCCGCTTTCAAAGAGAGAGAGAAGAGACAACACACACACACAAAAGACACGACATCCGCAAAGCAAGCAAACACACAAACAAACAAACAAACAAACAAGAGTCTCCAGAAACATACATGAGCAACCAAACGTCGGCCGCCGCAAAAAAAACAACAACAACAACAAAACAAAAAACAACAGAGACCAACAAACGGCCACAACCGCTCCGCTACCGCGCGCCGCCGCCTACCGCCACCGGCACCACAATCCAACCACCACGGCACGCAAACAGTACCCACAAAGGGTCACACACAACCAACCACACCGGCGCATGCACGACAATCAACGCCTTCCCGACGTCCTTTGATGGCCCTGAGAAGGGCCGTTTTGGGCCGCGCGACAGCCGCAGCCGTGCCATCGCGCGCCACTAAGACGACGCGGGGGAGGGCGGTGGGGGACGACGGCGTCAAGCGCCAACCCCTCTCCCTTGCCTTTCTTTAACTTTACTACTTTACTTCTTCTTCTTGGGCGACGCCTTCGCCTTAGACGGCGTCGTCGCCTTCTTCGGGCGCGGCGCCTTCGGCTTCTTCGTCGGAACCTTGGCGGCCTTCTTCGCCTTCGACGGCGACTTGGCCTTGGCCGGCTTGGCCGCAGCCGCCTTCTTCGCACCCGCGGGAGCCGCCGACGCCGCAGACGCCTTCTTGGCGGCGCCCGCCTTCCGACCGGTCGCCGCCTTCACGCCACCAGCCTTCTTTGCGCCGGCCGCGCGGCCGCCCTTCTTCTCCTTGCTGGCCGGAGCGGCGCGCTTCTTCTTCGCACCGCCGGCACGAGCCTTGCCGCCCTCGGCCGCCCCGCCGCCGGCGCCGGCAAGCTTGAAAGAGCCGGACGCGCCCTTCCCCTTCGTCTGCACCAGCTCGCCAGCCACGACGGCCGACTTGAGGTACTTCTTGATAAAGGGCGCCAGCTTCTCCGCGTCCAGCTTGTAGTGCGCG
The DNA here is from genome assembly GCF_023898315.1 of Schistocerca nitens. Taxonomy (NCBI): domain Eukaryota; kingdom Metazoa; phylum Arthropoda; class Insecta; order Orthoptera; family Acrididae; genus Schistocerca; species Schistocerca nitens. The sequence continues at coordinate 695,394 of NW_026046042.1, forward strand.
GCAATGTACTTCTTGATCGCCTGCAGCGACGAGCCGCCGCGCTCCTTCAGACTCTTGATGGCGGCCGTCACCATCTCAGAGGTGCGCGGGTGCGCAGGCTTGGCGCGCGGCTTCTTCGCAGACGCCGCAGACTTGGCCTTCTTCGTCGTGCCGGTGGCGGCGGGTGCCGCAGCAGTCTCGTTCGTAGCCGCCTGATCTGCCATTATTTCGACGGACGACGCGCGTACACACAACAACAGAACAGCGAGAGAGCGGCGAGAGCACGGCAGAGAATAGCCGCCGCGACAGGCTTTCTGTTTGTTCTGGGATACCGAAGTGCCACTGGGCTGTGCCCGTCTGACTTCAAGTAATGCGCTTGGGGATTTAGGAAAATGAGATATGGTGTTGTGTACGTGTTTTTATGTAAATGTTTGTTTTGTGTGTGTGTATGTGTTATCTAAATGTCTCTAAATTGACGGGTGATTGTTAGTTTTGGGCGCTTGTGTTGAAAATCGGGGTGTTCGTGACCTAAATTTTGTATGAGATGGTGGGGCGATGTTTGTGTTTTCTCATAAAGCTTGGTGGACTTCTCCTTTATGAGGGAGTATATGGTTGGGTGGCCTAAAAATTCTCTAATTTGTGTGTTTCGGACGTATCTGTCAGCGCCTGTGATGACTCGGAAGGTTTTGTTCTGCAGTCGCTGTAGTCGTGCCAGGGTGGTGTCTGACGCCATCGACCATACTTCCGATCCATACAAGATGGCCGGTAGCATGAGCTGACGCCAGAGAAGCATTTTGCAGCTTAGGGTGAGGCCGTCACCCTTTAGGAGGGGGTATAGCTGCGACAGGAGGGCGCAGCCTTTGTTCGCAGCTTTGTGAATGTGTTTTTGCCACGTAAGACGCCTGTCTATTTCGAGGCCTAAGTATGTGATACAATTACGCCAGGCTAGGTCCCGACCACCAATGGTGAGTTGTTGGTCTGGGAGTTTTAGCCTGGTCGTAAAGTATATGGCTTGGGATTTTTCCGGGTTAACTTTTATCTTCCAGATGTTGCACCACTGTGTTATGGTATCTAGGTGCTCTTGTAGCTTGCGTCGGATGAATGCAAGGTTACGACAGCTCCTGAAGATTGCTGTATCGTCGGCGTAGAGAGCAATCCCTCCGCCGACCTGCTTGGGTATGTCGTTAGTGTAGACTGAGTAGAGAACGGGACCCAAGACCGAACCTTGCGGTACTCCGGCCGCAATCGGTCGTGTCTGGCTCGATCTCGATCCACTTCTTACGAAGAATTGACGCTCCGCAAGAAATGAATCAATGATCTGTATTAGATGTCCTGGGCACCCTATTTGGTCTAGTTTATATATTAGGCCATCGTGCCAGACGCGGTCAAATGCCTTCTCTATATCCAGGAACACTGCTCCTGTAGATTCTCTCTTTGCCCTGGCCATACAAATGTGCTCTACCAAGCGCAGGCATTGTTGGGTTGTGGAGTGTTCAGAGCGGAATCCAAACTGCTCGGGCATCAGGATGTTGTGTGCAGTAAGGAAGTGTTGAAGGGGTGAGAGGATGAGCAGCTCGAGTATTTTACTCATGCCGTTTAGTAGGGAGATAGGTCTATAGCTTTCTGGAAGGAGCAGGTTTTTATTAGGTTTGGGGAGGGTGATTACTTTTGCAGTTTTCCACACTGAGGGGAAGTAGGTGAGTTTTAGGCAAGCGTTGAAGACGCTTGCCAGAAATGTTATGGCAGGAGGTGGAAGGTGCTTTAGGAGTGGGGTGCGGATTTGGTCAGGGCCAGGAGCTTTGTGGTTTCCCTGACGCTTGATAAGTGCGCTAATTGTCGGCTCGTTTACGGGCACGAATTCTGTATTTGGGCGCGTATTTCTAATCTGAGTCACTCGTCCGACGACTAATCTTTCCTGCCTGTCACTCTCGTCATCGTCGATGACGTGAGTTCGGAATTGTGACTCTAGTGATTGTGCCATTATTTCCGCCTTGTCGTGATCTTCGTACACTAGACCGTTCACGCCGTGGAGTGGCCTGTTTTCTCTGGTGGGGGCTTTCCGCTGCCGGGCTATCTGCCAGATCTTGCGTTTACTGCTCTCTGTTTCGGCGGTTTGTAACATCTCCTCCCAGCAGCGGCTCCTGTGCTCCTGCAGTCGGAGTTTTACCTGGTCCTCCAGCCGCCGCAGCCGGCGGCGGTCAGCTGGGTCGCGGTGACGCTGCCACAGCTTACGCAACCTGCGTTTGGCGACTATGAGGTCCCAGATGTCAGGGGGCAGGTCCCTGGCGCCAGGCTCTGTGGTGAGCCTGACGCTTGTAGCGCGAGCACAGGCGTGGAGGACGTCTGTAAAGTTGGTGATTGCTTCGTCTATTTCTTCTTTCGTTTCCATCTGTGGGATTTCCTCCACGTGCTCACCCACCAGGTATTTGTATCGGTCCCAGTTTGTTATTACTTCTGTTTTTGCCATCCTCCCGGCTTCGTCTTCGACACTGGCTATGTCCAGAACGACCGGGTTGTGGTCAGAGTTCAGCTCGTAGTGCACGGTGACTGTCGCGTCGAGAGCAAAGTTTTTCACGACAAAAATATCCAGGATATCCGGATTTTTTGTCGGGTCCACAGGGATGTGCGTAGGCTCGTCGGGTGCGATGACGCTGAGGGCGGCACGCCTCTCGACGAGTCTATGCAATCTCCCACCACTTCTGTTCTCGGCGCGGCAGCCAAAGGCCGTATGTTTCGAGTTTAGGTCCCCTCCCACAATCACACGAGCGCCAGTACCCAGCAGAGCCTGAAGGTCCTGTGTCAGTATGGTGGTGCCCGGGGGGTGGTAGGCGGAGATGATGGTGTATGGAGTGTTTTGAATTTTGATTTCTATACCGGCTGCCTCGATGCCGTGTGTCTGCGGTAGGTCCACTGTGCGGAAACACCTTCTGCCTTTTACAAGGACCGCTACTCCGCCGCGCTCGCGGCCTACGCGGTCTACTCTATGGATGGAGTAATTTCTTACAGAAAAGCGGTCCTTGGGCTTAAGGTGAGTTTCCGTCAGGCACACAACGTCGATCGCATACCGGTCTAGAAATTCCTCTAGTGCGTGCTTCTGTGTTTTTACGCCATTGGCGTTAAAAGTTAAAATTGTGAACTTTCTGGATCTAGGGGGATCCATTAAAAGCGCTGAATAATGACATTGCTCCCTCTGCGAGGGCCATGAATTTACTTAGGCCATCAGGCGCCGCCTGCACGCGTGCCATGGTGTCCCTAATTGTGAACATGACGTTTGTCAGGCTGAAGCCTGCAAACAGCTGACGCAGCTCGTCGAAGACGCCGAGCGGCGTCCCTGGCTGCTGGCCAGCAACCGACTGAGGTGGCGCGGTAGCTGCGGGCGCCTCAGTGCGGTGGTGGCGTGGAGGGGGAGGCCAGGCGGCAGCAGCCGTCGGGGCGCGTGGTGGGGGAAGCGAGGGAAAGGCATCTCGCCCCGGCACAGTCGCTCTGTGGCCGCTGGCGGAGGCAGAGCTAGCTGCCTGCGCGTTGGCCGCAGATGTGGGCTGCTGCGCCGTAGAGGCAGAAGCGCCTCGCGGCAGAGCAGCACCGTTTGCCGACCGAGGGGGGCGGGTGGACATCAGTTGGATACGTGTGGGGCACCGGCTGTAGTTTGCCGGGTGATCGCCCCCACATAGGGCGCATTTTGCCGGGGTTGCACGGCTCTTTTTGCATGTGTTTGTCAAGTGTGGGCCGGCACACTTGACGCACTTTGGAGGATGGTGACACTGCTCTGCAGAGTGGAACAGCTGCTGGCACTGGTGGCACTGAACAGGGCCCTCAGGTTGGCGATACCTCTCTACCGTAACCTTGCAGTTCATAAACAGCTCGATTTTCAAGAGCTCTCTATTTTTCTCGTCAGGGTGTAGTATAACTTTGAATGAAGCTCTCTTCCTGCGCCCCTCTCCCGGGTTGCTCGGGTCGGATGCCTTGGTCTCCTGTTTGACCTCGATAACCCTGAAGTGACGCGCAAGGAGGAGCTCCTTTATCTCCGCGGGATCTGTGTCTCTGGGGAGACCTTTGATCACCGCTTTATATGAGTTTTTCTCACTGACTGGGTATGTGTGATACGCAATCTTCTTCTGTGTGAAGTACTCTGTCAGAAATCTATAATCGGGCAGGGTTGACGGTTGAAATTTTACAGAGGACCCCCTGCACGAGGTATTTAGTCCTCCTTTTAGTTTTGGGGCGACCTCTTTTATGATTTTCATTGTACCGTTCAAGATTGTAGCTAGGATTGGGGGCACCTTTTCCCGTTTCGGCCTCGATTGCGCTTGCGCGCCTGAGGTCGAGGGACGGGTAGGCGTTGCTTCGGCCGTTTCCGCTCCGTCGGTGTCGATCGGAGCGAAGCTGTTTGACGTCGGAATGTTTGCGACAACAGTTTCCCCCCCTACTTCCATGTCATCGTTTGCAGTTTGTTCCGTTTCCTCAGCGAGCCGGCTTGGAGCCGGACGCTTAGGCGCTGGCATTACGTCCGAATCTTGTACTCTTGTTTTAGCTTTGGTAATGGCTGAGCTTGGTTGGCCGCGGGTACCCAATGACTGGGTGCCGCAGCGGACTGGGGCTTTGGGCTTACCCAAGATGATTGTGTCAGCGGTACTTGAAGTCTGACATGCACTGCCCAGGGGCACTGGTTGTTCGTTCGTTGGCACCGTTAGGTATCCCCGAACAGTGCCAGCCCTAACATTGACTGCGCGCGGGTTACCGGGTAGTACCACGGGCCCTGGTGCAGGAATTTCCCTACTCTTGGAGGAGCAGGGAGGATGCCCTGCGGCAGTGTCTGGATGATTCACGTCTGAGGCAGATCAGGCGACCGGTGAACTAGAAAACCACGGCCCTCGCCGCCACCGCGCTGCCAGTAGACCGGCAGCAGCTGCACGACAAAGGGACCACGTAAGCGTCGTACCACGACAAATTTGCGGCGCAATCGCAAAGCGTGCGCACCCACACACGACAATTTTGCTTGCGTTGTGCACGCACAACGCAAACGACAAAGTTTGCTATGCTACGGCAAGCGTAGCGCTCCCAAAGGGTCTCCCAGTAGCGCGCGGCAGTATAGCGTCCGCTCACGACCGATCCACCCCCTCGAATGCCGCCGCGCCGCCAGGCCCAGCCAGTGTCGCGGGCGGGCGCGGACGGCCGAGAGAGCGGCCGCCACTCTGCGCGCCGCCGCGCCGCGCCTCCCGCGCTTGCTACCGCCCAACGTCCGACAGCCTGTGCGGACCAGCCCCAAACCTGCGCCGCAACCACCCGCGCCATTCAAACCACCGAGGATGGGGCTACACACGGCCACACCACAGTCGCCAACCAGTCGCCACGGCAGCGCCGCAAACCACGGCCAAACTGCAGCTACCGCGCGCTACAGCCTGGCTCGGCCCGCCGAGAATCGCCGCCCCCGCCCAAATGCCGCCCCCACAGCCCCAGCCGACGACCCGCCACAATGGCCAAACCTTCGGCAAAACTGGCGCACCGTCGCCGCGCCAGCCCGGCCAGCGCGGCCGCCGCCACAGCCACACAAGCGGAGGCGTGCGGCGATGACGGCCGTGCAAACGCACCTCCGCCGCCCCATCGCCCTCCCACCGTTTCCCGATCGGCCCGCGGCCGTCGGGCCACCTCGCCCGCCAACATTCGCGCCCGTTTCTCACAAAATTGCCCGCCGCAAAACAAAAACGAGCGCCGCCTGCGCAACATGGCCACCGGCCAACCGAGGCGCCGCCGCCCCTCGCCGCTTTAAGCGACGGTGGCTAACCGCCATCCGCAACTACAGACGCACCGAATCTGCCTTCAAAAGCACACACCGACAGCCGACCTCTAACATTTAGACTCCGCAAGCCACCCAACGGTGTGTGGCGGAGGGCACTTCACGTGCCACTGTCATTTACCTCCCTTCGCTGTTCCAGTCGCGTATGGTTTCGCGGGACGAACTGACAGTCTGCAAAAAAAAAACACCGCCTCCGTGCGCGCTCGAATCTCTCTAACCACATCCATTCGTGATCTCCTCGGGAGGTATACACGTAGGGGGGAAGCAATATATTCGATACCCCATCCAGAAACGCAATATCGCGAAACCTGGCGAGCAAGCTACACCGCGATGCAGAGCGCCTCTATTGCAGGGTCTGCCGCTTGGGTTTGTTAAACATCTCCGTAACGCTATCACGGTTACCAAATGACCCTGCGACGAAACGTTGGATCGTCTCCGGTCGCCTCCGTCAACGCGACCTGGTACGGATCCCACACTGATGGGCAACACTCACGTATGGGTCGAACGAACGGGTGTTTTGTAAGCCACCTCCTCCTTTGTTGATGGACTACATTTGCTACGCATTCTCCCAATAAATCGCAACCTGGTACCCGCCTTACCACCAATTACTTTTTTTGTTTTTTTTTTTTTTTTTTTTTTTTTTTATATGATGATCATCCCACTCCCAATCACTCCGCACGCATACTCCCAGATATTTTACAGACGTAACTGCTACCAGTGTTTGTCCCGCTATCATCATATAATCAATCATACAATAAAGGGTCCTTCTTTCTTATATTATTCGCAATACATTACATTTGTCTATGTTAAGGGACAGTTGCCACTCCCTGCACCACGTGCCTATCCGCTGCAGATCGTCCTGCATTTTTCGCTGCAACTTCTCTGTATACTACAGCATCATCCGCGAAAAGACGCATGCAACGTCCGACACTATCTACTAGGTGTGTGAAGAGCAATGGGTCCCATAACACTCCCCTGTGGCACGCCAGAGGTTACTTTAACGTCTGTAGACGTCTCTCCATTGATAACAACATGCTGTGTTCTGTTTGCTACAATCTCTTCAGTCCAGCCACACAGTTGGTCCGACATTCTGCAGACTCTCTTACATTGTTTATCAGGCGACAGTGCGGAACTGTATCGAACGCCCTCCTTCCGGATGTCAACCAAAATGGCATCTACCTGGGAGCCTGTATCTAATATTTTCTGGGTCCCATGAACAAATAAAGCGCGTTGGGTCTCACACGATCGCTGTTTCCGGAATCCGTGTTGATTCCTACATAGTAGACACTGGGTTTCCAAAAAACGACATGCTACTACTCGAGCATAAAACATGTTCTCAAATTCTACAACCGACCGACGTCACAGATATAGGGCCTATAGTTTTGCGCATCTGCTCGACGACCCTTCTTCAAGCCCGGGACTACCTGTGCTCTTTTCCAATCATTTGGAACCCTCCGTTCCTCTAGAGACTTGCGGTACACGGCTGTTAGGAGGTTCTGTCGCGTACTCTGTGTAGAATCGAATTGGTATCCCGTCAGGTCCAGTGGACTTTCCTCTGTTGAGTGATTCCAGTTGCTTTTCTATTCCTCCTTGGACACTTATTTCGATGTCAGCCACTTTTTCGTTTGTGCGAGAAGGAACTGCAGTGCGGTCGTCCTCCGTGAAACAGCTTTGGAAACAGGTGTTTAGTATTTCACAGCTTTTTACGCGTGTCATCCTCTGTTTCAATGCCATCATCATCCCGGAGTGTCTGGATATGCCGTTTCGAGCCGCTTACTACTGATTCAACGTACGACCACAACGTCCCAGGATTTGATTTGATTTGATTTGATTTCCTGTCACGTCGGTACATGGAATTTTACTTTCGCATTCACCGGACGCTTCACGCATAGCCCTCCTTACGCTAACTTTGGACATCGTTTAGCGTCTGTTTGTCTGAGAGGTTTTGGCTGCGTTTCAACTTTGAGTGAGGCTCTCTTTGCTTTCGCTATAGTTTCCTAAACTTTGGTTGTTGTACCGCGGTGGGTTTTTCCCATCCCTCACAGTTTTACTCGGCACGTACCTGTCTAAGACGCATTTTACGATTGCCTTGCACTTTCTCCATACACACTCAACATTGTCGGTGTCGGAGCAGACATTTGCGTTTTCATCTGTCTGGTAGTCTCAAATCTGCCTTCTATTACTCTTGCTAAACAGATAAACCTTCCTCCCTTTTTTTTTTTTTTTTTTTGTATATTCCTATTAACGTCCATATTCAGCGATGCTGCAACGGCCTCTTGATCACTGGGTCCCTGTTCTGCACATACAGAGTCGACAAGTTCGGGGTCTGTTTGTCATCGGTAGGTCCACGATGTTATCTCCACGAGTCGGTTCTCTCTCTGTTTAATTGCTCGCGGTAATTTTCGTTCGGATAGTGCACTCAGTATAATGTCACTCGATGCTCTGTCCCTACCACCCGTCCTGAACATCTGGCACATTGAAATCTCCACCTAAGACTGTAACACGCTGGGGAAAGGAAAATGTATGTCCACATTTTCTCTCACGTGTTCGGCCACTAATGCTGCTGCGTCGCGAGGTCGGTAAAAGGAGCCAATTATTAACCTAGCTCGGCTGTTGAGTGTACCCTCCACCCACAATAGTTCACAGGAACCGTCCACCACTTCTACTTCACTACACAGGATAAACTACTACTACTAACAGCGACGAACCACTCCACCACCGGTTGCATGCACGCTATCCTTTCTAAAGCACCGTCTGTACCTATAACGATTGCAGCTTCGGTGCTTTCTATCAGCGCTTGACGTTCCGGTACTTCGACAGTTGACAATTACAATACCGATTGCCGCTTGGTCCCCGCATGTCCTGACCTTGCCCCGCGCCCGTTGAGGCTGTTGCCCTTTCCGTACTTGCCCAAGGGCCATCCAACCTAAACAGAACCGCCCAGCCCACGCCACACAACCCCTGCTACCCGTGTAGCCGCTTGTTGCGTATAGTGGACTCCACCTAAGACTATAACATGCCCTAAGGCATTCGCGGTGTACACCACCCTAAGGTGAGGTTAGGTTAGGTGGACGTGGGTTAGGTTAAGGGTTACAGTTAGGTTAGGCGTCAAAGTTAGGTTAAGCGTTCGGACGTGAGGCGTCAGGTGGCCGCACCTACCTTACGGCCGGACATCTTAGGTTAGAGGTTAGGTTAGGTTAAGGCGCCGAGAGGTCCGCGGTCAGGTTACGTTCACCTTCGGGCGCCACACGTAGGTTTCAAAGGTGTGTCGGTCGGTCGTCGGCAAGCCGCAAAAACTACAGACGACGTCGACCAAACCGCCGCAAGACCGAGCAGGAGGCAGATATACCGGCCGGCCGGCCGGCCCCACACACACACAACACAACACAAAATTAAAAACACCACCCACCGGCCAAACGGCACAAAAAACAAAAAAAACAAAAAACCACAAACCCGAGCACCACGTCGACCAGAGGCAACCCGCCGCTCACGCGACATGGCTGGCAACTAAGGGGCAAACTGCAACGGCGCTTTCCGCACCGGGCCGGATGCACGTACGACAACACCGCTACCCGTACGCAGGCCTCCCATTGCACACAGCCGCTCTGTGTTTGAACATCATCAATGGCGCGCCCGCGCCTCGTCGCGGTCGCAGCCATAACGCCGCCACTTTTGCACCAACACATTCACGCACGGCAAAACAGCTCGCCGACACAGCACAGCCGACAAACAAAAACAACCCGCGAGACGGGGGCGACAACGACAACGACAACGACAACGACAACGACAACGACAACAGCAAACAACTCGCACCAAGCGTCCAACAGGTAACAAACGGACAAGCACAGCCACTGCTAACGGCCACGACGCCCCAGCGGCACACTGCTCCTTTCCCGCCACACTCGATTCACAACGCACGCACGCGACCCCGTCAACGACACCGACACGACACACGACGGGCTCCCTTCCCGCAACCTACACCTTTCCGCCACTACGCACAGCTCCACCCGACGCGCCCGTCGCAACGACACTACTGCACGCACTATCCACCCGCCTCCTCCTCTCCCCCCCCCCCTTCCCGTACACAACAACACGGCCAAAAACAACACTCACGACCCAAACATAATAACGACATGGCACGTGCATCGGCGCACACCCCAACCAGTCACCGTCGACAACCACACGCAAGGCACGAAACCGGCGTCCTTCCACGTTGCCATCAAAGCTGCACAAACAACCACAGGAGGAACCACCAACAACGGGCCGGCCCGCCGGCCCGCCCCAATATTCTCCCACCCTCACCTCACGCCGCAACCACCAAACGCACATTCCCGCTCGCTACCACACACCTCTCGGCGGCCGCTTCGCAAAAACATGACGTGACGTGACGTGACGTGACATCATCACATCACGGGCTACGCACGCACACCGACCCACTTTCCTGCCCTTCGCCCTCTTCTTTCCGACGCCTGCCTTCGGCCGAGCACACGTACGTGGCACAACGCCCAACACAGTCACACACAGTCGACAGGCGCACGCCCAGGCACGCAACGACGCAGCGCAGCAAAGGCGCCCGCAACACATACCTCCTCTCTCTTCTCGCCGCCGACCGCCCGCCAGCCAGCCAGCCAGCCACTCGCAATGTGCACTGCCAACCAGCCACACGTCCACCGCGCCGCCTCCGACCACCCGCCAGGGGGGCGCTCACGTCCGCGACAACAGCGCGGCCCGCCGCCGGGCGGGCCCAGCCGAACCCAGCCCAGCCGGCGCGCGCTGCTCTGCACTCGGCGCGCCACACATCCTGCTGCAGACCGGGCTCGTCTCTCTGTACGCGTCTGCCCGCATCTCGTCTTCCTGCGCATCAACACAACGAGGCCGCGTGAGCAAACCCCCCCGTCACAACGCCACATCACACACTGCCTTGTCTACCGCCTAAATGCACTCACCAGCCATCCGCTTCGTCTTCGTCTTGTTTACTCGTTGTTGTTGCAGCGGCGCACACAGCCCCGGCCGGCCGCATCCGAGGGTGGCCCGCCGCCAGCGTCTCCTCCTTGGGCACAGGTGCGGTGCGGTGCCGTGCCGTGCCGTGGCCGCCCATCCATCCAACCGCACGCATTTTGCTGGCCGCCTCTGCTGCAGAAGAAGACAAAAAAAAAAACGAAACGTACAAACATACACGCACCCACAGCGTGGCCACACACGGACGGGACCGACAGGCTCCAAGGCGACCAAAGGATAAAAACAAAATAAAACACTAAAAGACGCAAGCAAGCACCAAGCAAGCTGTCGCCTCGCGCCTCTGTCCTTCCGCCCCCGCCATTCTCTCCCACCACATGCCCACAAACACCACCGCCTCCCCCTCCCCGCACCTCCACATTCGCCCCCTCCATTTTGTTCCTTTCTCGTTCTTCCCTTCTGTGTGTCTGCGTGCGTGCGCGGGCGGCGCCTCTCAACATCCGCCGGCCGTCCGTCCCGTTTTCGCCGTACCACACACGCCACCGCCTCGCCTCCTCCCCGTCCACCACCGCCGCCCCTGTCCGCCCCGCACAACACCATACACCGCTGCTTGTCCTGGCCGTTGCCACCAAAGGCGCCAGCCGCAAACCGCGCCAACGCCGCAGCGCGCGTGCCTCCTTCCTTCTTGCTTCCTTCTCCGTGCCGACGCGGCCTCTATTCCCGCACCCATTCGGCCGACGACACAGCCGTTGGGCTCCGCACTGCGCGTACCGGCGTTACGCACGCACACCCACCCCCCTCGCGAACGCACGACTCATTCATTGTCTTTGTTGTTTCTCCTCTTTCTTAACGTCTTTGTTTGTTGTTTGTTTTCTTTTTTTTTTTCGTTTTTCCCCACCGCCACATGTGACACAATGCCTCCCTCCACCTTTCGTTCGTGGTTGCTTGCTTTGTTTCTCTTTCTCATTGGTACACGTCCGACGCGCTCCATTTCCACCACACCACGGCCATCGGCCTCCTCAACGGGCAGGCGCAGTGTGCCATTCTCCGGCGCACAAGCACACCGCGCGGTACTGGCGCGGCTCGCCACGCCACGCCACGCCACGCCACGCCACGCCACCGGTGCGCAGCAGCACATGTGATGTCTCGCAACACGACACGCGGTGCGCACACCCCGACCACGCGGCTCTAAAGGCATGGCACCGGCGACATGCGCCGCCCCAGCCACGCATCCGTCGTCTCAAGTTGTTCACTGCCAGCCGCGTCTGAGGCTACAACCGCACCACCACATCAACGGTCCCCCTCCCGGCAACACATTTGTTGCACAAACAAACACAACCGCCGAGCGCAGCGCGAACCACCCACACGCGCCCTCCGCGTCTCCTTTCTCTCCTTTCGCCCCCTCCCATCTCCCGAATATGCCAGCAGCGCAGCGTTACGCGTGCCCCTCACCCGTCCACACTACCGCGAAACGAGCACGCCTTCCGGGCCACATGCAAGGGCACGCCCACCACCAAATACTGCCGTATTCACGGACGCAGTTCGCAACACGCAACGCACTCTCCACCTACCTTCTTTCTCTCGTCCCTTCTCTTTAAAAACAAAACAAACACACAAACCAACCAACCACGGCTAACACACTTTTTCGCGACACCTTTGACTGCGTTATCTTGACCGTGACGGCAGCTATCGACCATCCATTCCCCACTACACACACACACACACACATCATTCGCTACACCGCACACGAAACGGCAAAGGGCAAGGCACTCTCTCATAGATTCTTCCTCCGAGCCATATCGGGCGAACGTTGCATCCGGGAAGGCAATGCAATTCAGCCGTCACTTGCAGCCGCGCCGTAAACGCATTTCAGTGCGGCTGCAATGCACGGGAACGTTCCGTTGCTCTAGACGGCGCCTCTCCGTTTTTCCCCTGTTTCGTTTTCCGGTGATTGCTTCCCCTTCTTCTCTTTCTTCGTTTCGTTTTATTATTTTCGTTCCCCTCCTCCACCATTGTTTCCGTCCCCACAGTTTTTTTTTGCTCATTCCACACGTTCTGCCCAGACAAGACATGACATTCGACCGATCACAGCCAGCCTTTCGTCGCCGTTCGCAGCGCCGACGGTGCCACAGTGAGACGGGTGTTCGGACCGACACGTTGCCGTGATGCCGATAGACAGCTACTCAGAGCCGCCGGATCGGATCACATCACCGACAAACCGGCCATTTCACCGGGGGACACACAGACAACCGCGTGTACGCCCATAACAACAAACAACGACCGTCGTCGTCTACCGTCACTGAACCGAACACACGTGCACCTTGAATGACGACACCGGCGTGCGTGCGTGCGCACAACAATCAATCATTCAATCAACTGCAGAAACGGCTATCAAAATCAAGGGCCAAATAAATGGGTACACCACCGTGCGTGTCGCCTACCCCACCCGCCCGTACAATTCTTGCGTCTTCCTAATGACTAGTAAAGACACGTCCATTTGTTTTAAAACGTCACCAACACACCTCCACGCCGTACAGCAAAGGGAATAGTAGACGGCAACACAACATTTCACCCTCGCCATCATGTATGTATGTATGTATGTATGTATGTATGTATGTATGATGTGACAAACAAACAAACCCGCAGACGGCCCTAACGGTGACATCCAACAATCGCGAGGGGTTTCAATTGCAGTCACGTGACTAACCGGGCAGACAGAGACAAAGAAAGGAAAGGAAAGGAAATCAGCGACACAGACAACACCTCCTGTCTATGTGTCGACAAACAAACAACCAACCAACCACGCCAAGACTCGCGAGCACGCATAACCACATTCGAGACCACCACCACCACCACCACCACCACCAGCTGCTTCGCAACCAACCAAACCGGGTAGCTAGCTATGCGCCGCCTCACACAAACAACAATTCCGCTCTTCCCGCAAAGGCAATTTGGTGGCCCTGAAAAGGGCCGTTTTTTGCCGCTCTCGCAACGGAGGGGAGCTCCCTAGAGCCTTAACCCCCTCACTTGGAGCTCGTGTACTTGGTCACCGCCTTCGTGCCCTCGCTCACGGCGTGCTTGGCCAGCTCGCCAGGCAGCAAGAGCCGCACAGCCGTCTGGATCTCGCGGGACGTGATGGTCGAGCGCTTGTTGTAGTGCGCCAGGCGAGACGCCTCGGCCGCAATGCGCTCGAAAATGTCGTTCACGAAGCTGTTCATGATGCTCATCGCCTTCGACGAGATGCCCGTGTCGGGGTGCACCTGCTTCAGCACCTTGTAGATGTAGATGGCATAGCTCTCCTTCCTCTTGCGCTTCTTCTTCTTGTCGCCCTTCGAAATGTTCTTCTGCGCCTTGCCAGCCTTCTTGGCGGCCTTCCCGCTAGTCTTGGGCGGCATCTCGAACGTACAACAGCAAGCAGCAAGCGCTCCCCTCTAGTCAGCGTCTCCCCACACAGTGGCACCCGCCGCTACCGCAACACCGCACCTTTACCAGCTCGCCCTGTTGCGGCCGCCGACCAATGGGGCGCGCGCGCAACCGGCCGCCGCACCCGAGCCCATAAAGGGACCCCCACCCTAGTCCCGCCGCCACGCACTCCGCTGCTCGACTCGCTGCGGCTCGCACCGTTACGTTACGTGTTTCAACTAGCCAAACGCCATGTCCGGACGCGGAAAGGGAGGCAAAGTCAAGGGCAAGTCAAAGTCCCGCTCAAGCAGGGCTGGGCTCCAGTTCCCGGTCGGCAGAATCCACCGCCTCCTGCGCAAGGGAAACTACGCCGAGCGCGTCGGCGCCGGGGCGCCCGTCTACCTCGCCGCCGTCATGGAGTACCTCGCGGCTGAGGTGCTCGAGCTGGCCGGAAACGCGGCCCGCGACAACAAGAAGACGCGCATCATCCCGCGCCACCTGCAGCTCGCCATCCGCAACGACGAGGAGCTCAACAAGCTCTTGTCGGGCGTCACCATCGCACAGGGTGGTGTCCTTCCCAACATCCAGGCCGTCCTGCTGCCAAAGAAGACCGAGAAGAAGGCCTAAACAGAGAGCGCGGAGCTGCGCTTGCGTGCTCCCTGCACGCAAACGCGCCTGCCTTTGCCTTGCCGGCTCGGCTCACAACAATCGGCCCTTTTCAGGGCCACCACACAAACCTACGTCCAAAGCAAAGTTTCCGTCGTCCGTGCTCGCCGCACTTTACACAACACGTCCACATACATACATTGCACAGCCAGCGCCGGCGCACGTCCGCCATCTTGTCCACAGCCCGTGTGGCCGAACGCGCACACATTTTGTCGTTTCTCTCTTTTTGTCTTTTTCCTGTTTCTGCACCCCTCCGCGCACGCACAGAGTCGCGTTCCAAACGACAACGACATCAATACACCGATAATGTGATGATCATTGTTAGCATTCTAATGTTTCAATTAAAGGGGCGCGCGTGGCACACACAGCGCGTAAACGGTCCGACGACGACACGCCGGCCGCCGCGCGCTCCAAACGCACAGGCACAGGACAAAACCAAACAGCTGATCCGATCGATCGATCCGGCCGGCCCGCCCGCCTATGCCCACGCCACAAACAAACAAACAACAAACCACGCACACACTGGACTCAGCCGCGCCCATCGCGTCAAACTCAAAAACTAACGCACGCGCAGCACAACAACAACAACAACAACAACACGCACAGGCAACACAGACTCTTTCGCACTTTTCAATCTCCGAACAGTGTGGTGGCCCTGAAAAGGGCCGTTTTCGTCTCTCCCACCAAGCACGGGCACGGCACGGCCGCGGGAAGGCCACAACGCAGCACAGCACACCGGCTGGCTGGCTGCCTGCCTGCCTAACCGCCGAAACCGTACAGGGTGCGCCCCTGCCTCTTCAGGGCGTACACCACGTCCATGGCCGTCACAGTCTTGCGCTTGGCGTGCTCAGTGTACGTCACCGCGTCGCGGATCACGTTCTCCAGGAACACCTTCAGCACTCCGCGGGTCTCCTCGTAGATCAGACCAGAGATGCGCTTCACGCCGCCCCTGCGAGCCAGGCGGCGGATGGCGGGCTTCGTGATGCCCTGGATGTTGTCGCGCAACACCTTGCGGTGCCGCTTGGCGCCACCCTTGCCCAGCCCCTTTCCTCCCTTGCCGCGGCCTGTCATTCTTCTTCCTTCCTCCTCCTCAAGCAAGCAAGCGAAAAAACACAAGCGCCAGCTCCTCACCCGGCGCTAGCGAGTCGGCTACGGTGCGAGCTCTCTGCCGCCGCCCCCCTATATAGACTCTGGCCCGCCCTCCCCCCACCACGCGCACCGAGGGCATATAAGCGCGGCGCGGGGCCGCGCGGGCCCGTTGTCAAGGCAGCACCGGACGCTTCGTGTACCGCACGCACCTCCACGCCGCTCTTCCGCTATGGCCCGCACAAAGCAAACGGCCCGCAAGTCCACCGGCGGAAAGGCGCCGCGCAAACAGCTCGCCACCAAGGCGGCGAGGAAGAGCGCGCCCGCCACCGGCGGCGTCAAGAAGCCCCACCGCTACAGGCCGGGCACCGTCGCCCTGCGGGAAATCAGGCGCTACCAGAAGAGCACAGAGCTGCTCATCCGCAAGCTGCCGTTCCAGCGCCTAGTGCGCGAGATCGCCCAGGACTTCAAGACCGACCTGCGCTTCCAGAGCTCCGCAGTCATGGCCCTGCAGGAGGCCAGCGAGGCCTACCTCGTCGGCCTCTTCGAAGACACCAACCTGTGCGCAATCCACGCCAAGCGCGTCACCATCATGCCCAAGGACATCCAGCTCGCGCGCCGCATCCGCGGCGAGCGCGCCTAGAAACCGCGCCGCGCACGCGCGCCCGCCCAACAAAAACGGCCCTTTTCAGGGCCACTAACATCTCTCCGTCGCGAGCAAAACTTTTGTCGGTCTTGCCGCCCCGCAAAACAAACAACCACCAATTCCCCTCCCGTCCACAGCCGCTCTCGCCAACAATCGACGTCATCCCATCCCTCACAATACACACACACACACAACAGCCGGACGACGTCACCAACACACCGCGGGTGGCTGGCCGCCGCCGTCTCCGAGGCGCGCGCACGCTACGCTACACTACACTACACTACACTACACTACAACGTCAACGCCACCGCGCCTTCCCAATTCCCGCCGGCCACTTCCACGTCTCACGTCCCCCCCCGCCGCTTTCAAAGAGAGAGAGAAGAGACAACACACACACACAAAAGACACGACATCCGCAAAGCAAGCAAACACACAAACAAACAAACAAGAGTCTCCAGAAACATACATGAGCAACCAAACGTCGGCCGCCGCAAAAAAAACAACAACAACAACAAAACAAAAAACAACAGAGACCAACAAACGGCCACAACCGCTCCGCTACCGCGCGCCGCCGCCTACCGCCACCGGCACCACAATCCAACCACCACGGCACGCAAACAGTACCCACAAAGGGTCACACACAACCAACCACACCGGCGCATGCACGACAATCAACGCCTTCCCGACGTCCTTTGATGGCCCTGAGAAGGGCCGTTTTGGGCCGCGCGACAGCCGCAGCCGTGCCATCGCGCGCCACTAAGACGACGCGGGGGAGGGCGGTGGGGGACGACGGCGTCAAGCGCCAACCCCTCTCCCTTGCCTTTCTTTAACTTTACTACTTTACTTCTTCTTCTTGGGCGACGCCTTCGCCTTAGACGGCGTCGTCGCCTTCTTCGGGCGCGGCGCCTTCGGCTTCTTCGTCGGAACCTTGGCGGCCTTCTTCGCCTTCGACGGCGACTTGGCCTTGGCCGGCTTGGCCGCAGCCGCCTTCTTCGCACCCGCGGGAGCCGCCGACGCCGCAGACGCCTTCTTGGCGGCGCCCGCCTTCCGACCGGTCGCCGCCTTCACGCCACCAGCCTTCTTTGCGCCGGCCGCGCGGCCGCCCTTCTTCTCCTTGCTGGCCGGAGCGGCGCGCTTCTTCTTCGCACCGCCGGCACGAGCCTTGCCGCCCTCGGCCGCCCCGCCGCCGGCGCCGGCAAGCTTGAAAGAGCCGGACGCGCCCTTCCCCTTCGTCTGCACCAGCTCGCCAGCCACGACGGCCGACTTGAGGTACTTCTTGATAAAGGGCGCCAGCTTCTCCGCGTCCAGCTTGTAGTGCGCGGCAATGTACTTCTTGATCGCCTGCAGCGACGAGCCGCCGCGCTCCTTCAGACTCTTGATGGCGGCCGTCACCATCTCAGAGGTGCGCGGGTGCGCAGGCTTGGCGCGCGGCTTCTTCGCAGACGCCGCAGACTTGGCCTTCTTCGTCGTGCCGGTGGCGGCGGGTGCCGCAGCAGTCTCGTTCGTAGCCGCCTGATCTGCCATTATTTCGACGGACGACGCGCGTACACACAACAACAGAACAGCGAGAGAGCGGCGAGAGCACGGCAGAGAATAGCCGCCGCGCCGCCAGGCCCAGCCAGTGTCGCGGGCGGGCGCGGACGGCCGAGAGAGCGGCCGCCACTCTGCGCGCCGCCGCGCCGCGCCTCCCGCGCTTGCTACCCCACCAGTCGAGTGAGCGATGTCAGACGAGACGGACGTGTCACTCTGCGCTCGCGCGCCCGGAGCACGTGCTCCGGCTGCGCCCGCGTCGGCCGGCCGCGGTCCGGTGGGGCTTGCCCCGCCGGCCGCCTCGCCATCAGCCGGCGCGCCTACGACGACCGGACCTGTCGCGGGGGGAAGTAGTAGTACCCTTGCGGCAGAGCAGTATTTGGACGCCGATATGGAGTACTATTCGGATGCCGATGAGGATACCACCGTGCAGGAGGTCATCAACCGTCGACGATCGGAGTTGCGGCGCAGAAGCAGCGCGGACCGTGACTCTACATCGAGACGGCTTACACGGGACGACACGAGAGACGACGGTTTCCGACAACCGCCATTGAAGAAGCAGGCTAGGCCACGGCAACTCGTCGTCGCGAGAGAGTTGGAGGTCTCAAACTCCTTCCAGCCACTGCAGGGTGAAGGGGCCACGCTAGAAGATGCCGCCTCTTCCCTGGCAGAGCAGCAGCACCATCGTGCGATGCAGCAGCGTGCAGACGGCGCGGCACGGCCGCCGCAGCATGAGGGCGAGGTGCCCATGGATGATCAGTCTGCCTCCGCGCCGACTACACCACGTCGGAAAGTACCGCCGATCTTTATACAATACAAGGAATCCTACAGGGATTTACGTGACTGGCTTAAAACAAACTGCCGCCAAGGATTTACGGTCAAACAGTCGGGGGATGGCAACCTGAAGCTTATGCTAGCGTCTACTGAAGACTACATCCTGGTCCACGACATGCTTGGGAAGAAAGGCATCCCGATGTTTACTTTTCCGGCCGTTCGGCCGCCGACGATCAAGGCGCTCATCAAGGGCATCCCTATGACATTGGCGCATGCTGATGTCAAAGAAGAATTGGAGGAACTTGGTTTCGTGGCCTCTCTGATTGAGCACCATAGGATGCCGGGAACTAACCAGCAAACTGGTCATCGGGTAGTCATCCTACCGGATACAGCAGAGCATCGAGATATTTTCCAACTGGAACGCTTCTACGACCTGGAAGTCACGGTGGAAAAGCTCCGGAAGACCCGTGGCCCGACGCAGTGTTATCGCTGCCAAGGGTTCGGCCACGTTGCCAGGTGCTGCACAATGCCCTGGATTTGCGTCAAGTGCGGCGCAAATCATGACAGTAGGACGTGCACAAGAAGCAGGGACCAGCCGGCGACCTGTGGACTTTGCGGAGGCGCTCACCCGGCGAACTTCCGATCGTGCAGTAAACATAAAGAGGCCAGTCGACGTATGCGCGGTCTCCCGCCTACCCTCAAGCAGACGACGTCCGTCGGTCGCCGCCGCCCCAGGCAGCTGCCTCCGCCGCAGACTTCCGACGCCCGCGCCTGGCCCACGCTGATGGACCGCCGTGCTGCGAAGATCAGAGCTGACCTCACTGTGGCGGACGCCCTTCGGCGCTCGCTGCAACCACCAGGGTCACCAGCTGCTCAGGCGCCGCCTGTGGCACCGCCAAGACAACGCCAACAGACGCCTCCGGCAATCAGCCCTCAGCAACAGCCAGGTACAGATGATCTTCTGGCCTTGCTGACTCAGATTGCCACCTCACTCGCCAGCATCACCTCCACGCTGGCACAACTGCCCGCTACCATTGCCGCCACTGTTGAGGCGACACTCACCAGGGCCTTCCCGGCAGCAACAGCAGCATCACACACTGTCAATCATGGCCAGGAATAGACGGCTTGAAGACTTGAGGATTGTGGCATATAATGCCGATAGTCTCACCCATGATGTGCCTGAATTGCAACAATTTCTGACAGACTTCAACGTCGATATATGTATGGTCTGTGAAACGTTCTTGAAGCCTGGGATTCGTAGCAACATCCCTAATTACTGTTGCTACCGGACAGATCGGCTGACACGAGGAGGGGGGACGGCCATCTTCATACGAAGGTCTATCAGGCATCATGAGATCCAACCGCCGGCAACAGGACTCATCGAGGCTACAGCAGTCGTCGTGGAAACGAACACGGGACCCGTCACCTTTGTTGCGGTATATCGCAGCCCACGAAGGGTGCTGGACCTCGAAGATGCTCGGGCGCTGCTTCGCATGCCTGGACGCCTTTTCATCGCTGGGGACCTGAATTCCAAGCATGCCGCTTGGAATTCTCAGGCCACCAACTGGAGTGGACGCCTTCTTCTCCGTGCCACTGAGGAAGCACAAGCCTATGTTTGTGGCCCGGAAGAGCCCACCTGTTACCCGTCCAACGGTCGCCCGGACGTGATTGATGTGGCCATTACCAAGGGTCTTCCGCAGCATCTGACGGCAGAGGTGGTTCATGCACTGAATTCGAACCACCTCCCGGTGCTCTTCACCCTCCAAGTTGCCCCGGACCATTCCACCGGCCGCCTCAACTACAGAAGAACGAACTGGGACAGCTTCAAGGATCAGCTTACCCACTCTGTTGACAACGTGCGTGCCGCAGAAGACATCAACGGCGACTCCATCGACCACTTCGTTGCTGACGTCACAGATGCACTCGTCCATGCTACGCCTCCGCCGAAACCTACTACCGTCCCAGCTCCAGGACTGCCTCAAGATATCTTGGACTCGATACGGCTGCGAAATCGGCTGTGTCGTGAGTGGAGGATTACCAGGAATCGCGACCTCAAGCGGCACATCAACCTTCTCCGGCGGGACATTAAGGCCAGGCTCATCGCCCATAAGAATCAGCGGTGGGCTGAGAAACTTCGCTCATTCACGCCTGACCCGATGAATTTTCAGTCTATCCGATTCTTCACGAAACGTCGCACCCGGATTCCGCCGCTTGTAACGGATGCTGGTGATGTCTTCCGGCCTGACGATAAGGCGAATGCATTGGCTGATGCATTTGAAGCCAACTTTCGACCTCTCGACGAGGGGGTGGATCAACAACGCGTTGCCCGCATTGAACGCGACGTGGAGGTGCTGCTCCAAGACGAGGTGGAGGAGGCCGAGCCTATCCCGCCCATCACGCCTCAGGAAGTTCACGAGAGCCTGCGAACGCTGCCTCCAAACAAGGCCCCTGGAGTCGATGATATCCCAGGCTTGGTCCTGAAGCAGCTGCCCTGGTCGGCGATTGTCTATCTGGCAGCCATCTTTTCGTGGATCCTGAGAACTGCAAACTATCCACGCGCCTGGAAGCACTCCATCGTGGTGGCCGTACCTAAGCCTGGGAAAGACCGCCGCCAACCATCCAGCTATAGGCCGATCAGCTTGCTGCCCCATCTCAGCAAGCTGTTCGAGAGGCTCTTGCTTCGACGGTTGCAAGTCCACATCGATGCTGAGGAACTCATGCCGCCGGAACAGTTCGGCTTCCGCAGTGGCCACTCGACCACGATGCAGATCCTCCGGGCTGTTGAATACATCGCCCAGACGTTCAACCAACGCGACTATTGCGGGGCCGTCCTCTTCGATGTCAAGAAGGCATTCGATAGCGTGTGGCATCGGGGACTGTTATGGAAACTGCACCGACTGCGCTTCCCGAAGGCCTACATCCGTCTGATTGCGTCCTACTTGGAGCACCGCACCTTCGCTGTCCGAGTCGACGATCACCTCTCCGCAGCCCGCCCTATCCGAGCTGGCGTCCCTCAAGGCTCAGTTCTCGGGCCGGTCCTATACTGCCTGTTTACATCGGACCTGCCAACACCTCCACGGGTCGAAAAAGCTGTTTATGCGGACGACACGATGTTGTTCACCAGAAGTCGCTGGCGCGAGGTACTGATCCCTCGCCTTCAGGCAGCTTGCCACGCCTTGCAGGACTGGGCTGCCAAATGGCGCATTGCCTTTAACCCGGCGAAGACGCAGGCCGTTGTCTTCACCAGGAAGAGAACTGCACCGGAACGACGACTCCGCCTCTACGACGTCGCCATCCCGTGGAGCGATACCGTCCGCTACCTGGGGGTCCTCCTGGATAAGAGGTTGACCTGGAAGCCTCACATTGACGACGTGAGGATGAAGATCCTTCAGCGGATGGGCGCCCTCTACCCATTCCTCAATGAACACTCCGAGCTGTCGCCGGCGAATGGCCTGCTCGTCTTTCGCCTCTACCTCCGCCCACTGTTTGATTATGCGTGCGAGGTCTGGGGCTGCGCAGCGAGGACGCACATTCAACGCCTCCAGTGTCTGCAAAATAAGATCTTGCGGCGGGTCTTCCATGTGCACTCTCAGTTCCCCCATGGATACCTCCACGAGGCAGCCGCAGAGGACGCCGTGCTGGAACGGCACAAGAAATGCGCAAGACGGTTCTATACCCGGACGAGGGGTTCTATGAACCCTCTCATTAGGGCGCTAGGAGCCCCCGCCAATCCCAGGGACCGCTACCGACGACCTGTGGCCCTGCTCGACCGCTGATGTCTCCAAGCAGAAAAGCACTGCCATCCCCCATAGTAACCTGACGCCAATGGAAGCCCAACACCTGATGACCCCACAACGTCCCGCACCCACAGATGTTACGCCCTAAATAAAGATGACAACATACACACATGCCCCCTCAGCAGACGCAGTAAATGCCGCGAGGTAAACACTGCACCGAACAGCTAATTTAAGTTAGCCATAAGTAAAGCGGATGGAGCGCTTGCTACCCAGTCGAGTGAGCGATGTCAGACGAGACGGACGTGTCACTCTGCGCTCGCGCGCCCGGAGCACGTGCTCCGGCTGCGCCCGCGTCGGCCGGCCGCGGTCCGGTGGGGCTTGCCCCGCCGGCCGCCTCGCCATCAGCCGGCGCGCCTACGACGACCGGACCTGTCGCGGGGGGAAGTAGTAGTACCCTTGCGGCAGAGCAGTATTTGGACGCCGATATGGAGTACTATTCGGATGCCGATGAGGATACCACCGTGCAGGAGGTCATCAACCGTCGACGATCGGAGTTGCGGCGCAGAAGCAGCGCGGACCGTGACTCTACATCGAGACGGCTTACACGGGACGACACGAGAGACGACGGTTTCCGACAGCCGCCATTGAAGAAGCAGGCTAGGCCACGGCAACTCGTCGTCGCGAGAGAGTTGGAGGTCTCAAACTCCTTCCAGCCACTGCAGGGTGAAGGGGCCACGCTAGAAGATGCCGCCTCTTCCCTGGCAGAGCAGCAGCACCATCGTGCGATGCAGCAGCGTGCCGACGGCGCGGCACAGCCGCCGCAGCAGGAGGGCGAGGTGCCCATGGATGAACAGTCTGCCTCCGCGCCGACTACACCACGTCGGAAAGTACCGCCGATCTTTATACAATACAAGGAATCCTACAGGGATTTACGTGACTGGCTTAAAACAAACTGCCGCCAAGGATTTACGGTCAAACAGTCGGGGGATGGCAACCTGAAGCTTATGCTAGCGTCTACTGAAGACTACATCCTGGTCCACGACATGCTTGGGAAGAAAGGCATCCCGATGTTTACTTTTCCGGCCGTTCGGCCGCCGACGATCAAGGCGCTCATCAAGGGCATCCCTATGACATTGGCGCATGCTGATGTCAAAGAAGAATTGGAGGAACTTGGTTTCGTGGCCTCTCTGATTGAGCACCATAGGATGCCGGGAACTAACCAGCAAACTGGTCATCGGGTAGTCATCCTACCGGATACAGCAGAGCATCGAGATATTTTCCAACTGGAACGCTTCTACGACCTGGAAGTCACGGTGGAAAAGCTCCGGAAGACCCGTGGCCCGACGCAGTGTTATCGCTGCCAAGGGTTCGGCCACGTTGCCAGGTGCTGCACAATGCCCTGGATTTGCGTCAAGTGCGGCGCAAATCATGACAGTAGGACGTGCACAAGAAGCAGGGACCAGCCGGCGACCTGTGGACTTTGCGGAGGCGCTCACCCGGCGAACTTCCGATCGTGCAGTAAACATAAAGAGGCCAGTCGACGTATGCGCGGTCTCCCGCCTACCCTCAAGCAGACGGCGTCCGTCGGTCGCCGCCGCCCCAGGCAGCTGCCTCCGCCGCAGACTTCCGACGCCCGCGCCTGGCCCACGCTGATGGACCGCCGTGCTGCGAAGATCAGAGCTGACCTCACTGTGGCGGACGCCCTTCGGCGCTCGCTGCAACCACCAGGGTCACCAGCTGCTCAGGCGCCGCCTGTGGCACCGCCAAGACAACGCCAACAGACGCCTCCGGCAATCAGCCCTCAGCAACAGCCAGGTACAGATGATCTTCTGGCCTTGCTGACTCAGATTGCCACCTCACTCGCCAGCATCACCTCCACGCTGGCACAACTGCCCGCTACCATTGCCGCCACTGTTGAGGCGACACTCACCAGGGCCTTCCCGGCAGCAACAGCAGCATCACACACTGTCAATCATGGCCAGGAATAGACGGCTTGAAGACTTGAGGATTGTGGCATATAATGCCGATAGTCTCACCCATGATGTGCCTGAATTGCAACAATTTCTGACAGACTTCAACGTCGATGTCTGTATGGTCTGTGAAACGTTCTTGAAGCCTGGGATTCGTAGCAACATCCCTAATTACTGTTGCTACCGGACAGATCGGCTGACACGAGGAGGGGGGACGGCCATCTTCATACGAAGGTCTATCAGGCATCATGAGATCCAACCGCCGGCAACAGGACTCATCGAGGCTACAGCCGTCGTCGTGGAAACGAACACGGGACCCGTCACCTTTGTTGCGGTATATCGCAGCCCAAGAAGGGTGCTGGACCTCGAAGATGCTCGGGCGCTGCTTCGCATGCCTGGACGCCTTTTCATCGCTGGGGACCTGAATTCCAAGCATGCCGCTTGGAATTCTCAGGCCACCAACTGGAGTGGACGCCTTCTTCTCCGTGCCACTGAGGAAGCACAAGCCTATGTTTGTGGCCCGGAAGAGCCCACCTGTTACCCGTCCAACGGTCGCCCGGACGTGATTGATGTGGCCATTACCAAGGGTCTTCCGCAGCATCTGACGGCAGAGGTGGTTCATGCACTGAATTCGAACCACCTCCCGGTGCTCTTCACCCTCCAAGTTGCCCCGGACCATTCCACCGGCCGCCTCAACTACAGAAGAACGAACTGGGACAGCTTCAAGGATCGGCTTACCCACTCTGTTGACAATGTGCGTGCCGCAGAAGACATCAACGGCGACTCCATCGACCACTTCGTTGCTGACGTCACAGATGCACTCGTCCATGCTACGCCTCCGCCGAAACCTACTACCGTCCCAGCTCCAGGACTGCCTCAAGATATCTTGGACTCGATACGGCTGCGCAATCGGCTGTGTCGTGAGTGGAGGATTACCAGGAATCGCGACCTCAAGCGGCACATCAACCTTCTCCGGCGGGACATTAAGGCCAGGCTCATCGCCCATAAGAATCAGCGGTGGGCTGAGAAACTTCGATCATTCACGCCTGACCCGATGAATTTTCAGTCTATCCGATTCTTCACGAAACGTCGCACCCGGATTCCGCCGCTTGTAACGGATGCTGGTGATGTCTTCCGGCCTGACGATAAGGCGAATGCATTGGCTGATGCATTTGAAGCCAACTTTCGACCTCTCGACGAGGGGGTGGATCAACAACGCGTTGCCCGCATTGAACGCGACGTGGAGGTGCTGCTCCAAGACGAGGTGGAGGAGGCCGAGCCTATCCCGCCCATCACGCCTCAGGAAGTTCACGAGAGCCTGCGAACGCTGCCTCCAAACAAGGCCCCTGGAGTCGATGATATCCCAGGCTTGGTCCTGAAGCAGCTGCCCTGGTCGGCGATTGTCTATCTGGCAGCCATCTTTTCGTGGATCCTGAGAACCGCAAACTATCCACGCGCCTGGAAGCACTCCATCGTGGTGGCCGTACCTAAGCCTGGGAAAGACCGCCGCCAACCATCCAGCTATAGGCCGATCAGCTTGCTGCCCCATCTCAGCAAGCTGTTCGAGAGGCTCTTGCTTCGACGGTTGCAAGTCCACATCGATGCTGAGGAACTCATGCCGCCGGAACAGTTCGGCTTCCGCAGTGGCCACTCGACCACGATGCAGATCCTCCGGGCTGTTGAATACATCGCCCAGACGTTCAACCAACGCGACTATTGCGGGGCCGTCCTCTTCGATGTCAAGAAGGCATTCGATAGCGTGTGGCATCGGGGACTGTTATGGAAACTGCACCGACTGCGCTTCCCGAAGGCCTACATCCGTCTGATTGCGTCCTACTTGGAGCACCGCACCTTCGCTGTCCGAGTCGACGATCACCTCTCCGCAGCCCGCCCTATCCGAGCTGGCGTCCCTCAAGGCTCAGTTCTCGGGCCGGTCCTATACTGCCTGTTTACATCGGACCTGCCAACACCTCCACGGGTCGAAAAAGCTGTTTATGCGGACGACACGATGTTGTTCACCAGAAGTCGCTGGCGCGAGGTTCTGATCCCTCGCCTTCAGGCAGCTTGCCACGCCTTGCAGGACTGGGCTGCAAAATGGCGCATTGCCTTTAACCCGGCGAAGACGCAGGCCATTGTCTTCACCAGGAAGAGAACTGCACCGGACCGACGACTCCGCCTCTACGACGTCGCCATCCCGTGGAGTGATACCGTCCGCTACCTGGGGGTCCTCCTGGATAAGAGGTTGACCTGGAAGCCTCACATTGACGACGTGAGGATGAAGATCCTTCAGCGGATGGGCGCCCTCTACCCATTCCTCAATGAACACTCCGAGCTGTCGCCGGCGAATGGCCTGCTCGTCTTTCGCCTCTACCTCCGCCCACTGTTTGATTATGCGTGCGAGGTCTGGGGCTGCGCAGCGAGGACGCACATTCAACGCCTCCAGTGTCTGCAAAATAAGATCTTGCGGCGGGTCTTCCATGTGCACTCTCAGTTCCCCCATGGATACCTCCACGAAGCAGCCGAAGAGGACGCCGTGCTGGAACGGCACAAGAAATGCGCCAGACGGTTCTATACCCGGACGAGGGGTTCTATGAACCCTCTCATCAGGGCGCTAGGAGCCCCCGCCAATCCCAGGGACCGCTACCGACGACCTGTGGCCCTGCTCGACCGCTGATGTCTCCAAGCAGAAAAGCACTGCCATCCCCCATAGTAACCTGACGCCAATGGAAGCCCAACACCTGATGACCCCACAACGTCCCGCACCCACAGATGTTACGCACTAAATAAAGATGACAACATACACACATGCCCCCTCAGCAGACGCAGTAAATGCCGCGAGGTAAACACTGCACCGAACAGCTAATTTAAGTTAGCCATAAGTAAAGCGGATGGAGCGCTTGCTACCGCCCAACGTCCGACAGCCTGTGCGGACCAGCCCCAAACCTGCGCCGCAACCACCCGCGCCATTCAAACCACCGAGGATGGGGCTACACACGGCCACACCACAGTCGCCAACCAGTCGCCACGGCAGCGCCGCAAACCACGGCCAAACTGCAGCTACCGCGCGCTACAGCCTGGCTCGGCCCGCCGAGAATCGCCGCCCCCGCCCAAATGCCGCCCCCACAGCCCCAGCCGACGACCCGCCACAATGGCCAAACCTTCGGCAAAACTGGCGCACCGTCGCCGCGCCAGCCCGGCCAGCGCGGCCGCCGCCACAGCCACACAAGCGGAGGCGTGCGGCGATGACGGCCGTGCAAACGCACCTCCGCCGCCCCATCGCCCTCCCACCGTTTCCCGATCGGCCCGCGGCCGTCGGGCCACCTCGCCCGCCAACATTCGCGCCCGTTTCTCACAAAATTGCCCGCCGCAAAACAAAAACGAGCGCCGCCTGCGCAACATGGCCACCGGCCAACCGAGGCGCCGCCGCCCCTCGCCGCTTTAAGCGACGGTGGCTAACCGCCATCCGCAACTACAGACGCACCGAATCTGCCTTCAAAAGCACACACCGACAGCCGACCTCTAACATTTAGACTCCGCAAGCCACCCAACGGTGTGTGGCGGAGGGCACTTCACGTGCCACTGTCATTTACCTCCCTTCGCTGTTCCAGTCGCGTATGGTTTCGCGGGACGAACTGACAGTCTGCAAAAAAAAAACACCGCCTCCGTGCGCGCTCGAATCTCTCTAACCACATCCATTCGTGATCTCCTCGGGAGGTATACACGTAGGGGGGAAGCAATATATTCGATACCCCATCCAGAAACGCAATATCGCGAAACCTGGCGAGCAAGCTACACCGCGATGCAGAGCGCCTCTATTGCAGGGTCTGCCGCTTGGGTTTGTTAAACATCTCCGTAACGCTATCACGGTTACCAAATGACCCTGCGACGAAACGTTGGATCGTCTCCGGTCGCCTCCGTCAACGCGACCTGGTACGGATCCCACACTGATGGGCAACACTCACGTATGGGTCGAACGAACGGGTGTTTTGTAAGCCACCTCCTCCTTTGTTGATGGACTACATTTGCTACGCATTCTCCCAATAAATCGCAACCTGGTACCCGCCTTACCACCAATTACTTTTTTTGTTTTTTTTTTTTTTTTTTTTTTTTTTTATATGATGATCATCCCACTCCCAATCACTCCGCACGCATACTCCCAGATATTTTACAGACGTAACTGCTACCAGTGTTTGTCCCGCTATCATCATATAATCAATCATACAATAAAGGGTCCTTCTTTCTTATATTATTCGCAATACATTACATTTGTCTATGTTAAGGGACAGTTGCCACTCCCTGCACCACGTGCCTATCCGCTGCAGATCGTCCTGCATTTTTCGCTGCAACTTCTCTGTATACTACAGCATCATCCGCGAAAAGACGCATGCAACGTCCGACACTATCTACTAGGTGTGTGAAGAGCAATGGGTCCCATAACACTCCCCTGTGGCACGCCAGAGGTTACTTTAACGTCTGTAGACGTCTCTCCATTGATAACAACATGCTGTGTTCTGTTTGCTACAATCTCTTCAGTCCAGCCACACAGTTGGTCCGACATTCTGCAGACTCTCTTACATTGTTTATCAGGCGACAGTGCGGAACTGTATCGAACGCCCTCCTTCCGGATGTCAACCAAAATGGCATCTACCTGGGAGCCTGTATCTAATATTTTCTGGGTCCCATGAACAAATAAAGCGCGTTGGGTCTCACACGATCGCTGTTTCCGGAATCCGTGTTGATTCCTACATAGTAGACACTGGGTTTCCAAAAAACGACATGCTACTACTCGAGCATAAAACATGTTCTCAAATTCTACAACCGACCGACGTCACAGATATAGGGCCTATAGTTTTGCGCATCTGCTCGACGACCCTTCTTCAAGCCCGGGACTACCTGTGCTCTTTTCCAATCATTTGGAACCCTCCGTTCCTCTAGAGACTTGCGGTACACGGCTGTTAGGAGGTTCTGTCGCGTACTCTGTGTAGAATCGAATTGGTATCCCGTCAGGTCCAGTGGACTTTCCTCTGTTGAGTGATTCCAGTTGCTTTTCTATTCCTCCTTGGACACTTATTTCGATGTCAGCCACTTTTTCGTTTGTGCGAGAAGGAACTGCAGTGCGGTCGTCCTCCGTGAAACAGCTTTGGAAACAGGTGTTTAGTATTTCACAGCTTTTTACGCGTGTCATCCTCTGTTTCAATGCCATCATCATCCCGGAGTGTCTGGATATGCCGTTTCGAGCCGCTTACTACTGATTCAACGTACGACCACAACGTCCCAGGATTTGATTTGATTTGATTTGATTTCCTGTCACGTCGGTACATGGAATTTTACTTTCGCATTCACCGGACGCTTCACGCATAGCCCTCCTTACGCTAACTTTGGACATCGTTTAGCGTCTGTTTGTCTGAGAGGTTTTGGCTGCGTTTTAACTTTGAGTGAGGCTCTCTTTGCTTTCGCTATAGTTTCCTAAACTTTGGTTGTTGTACCGCGGTGGGTTTTTCCCATCCCTCACAGTTTTACTCGGCACGTACCTGTCTAAGACGCATTTTACGATTGCCTTGCACTTTCTCCATACACACTCAACATTGTCGGTGTCGGAGCAGACATTTGCGTTTTCATCTGTCTGGTAGTCTCAAATCTGCCTTCTATTACTCTTGCTAAACAGATAAACCTTCCTCCCTTTTTTTTTTTTTTTTTTTTGTATATTCCTATTAACGTCCATATTCAGCGATGCTGCAACGGCCTCTTGATCACTGGGTCCCTGTTCTGCACATACAGAGTAGACAAGTTCGGGGTCTGTTTGTCATCGGTAGGTCCACGATGTTATCTCCACGAGTCGGTTCTCTCTCTGTTTAATTGCTCGCGGTAATTTTCGTTCGGATAGTGCACTCAGTATAATGTCACTCGATGCTCTGTCCCTACCACCCGTCCTGAACATCTGGCACATTGAAATCTCCACCTAAGACTGTAACACGCTGGGGAAAGGAAAATGTATGTCCACATTTTCTCTCACGTGTTCGGCCACTAATGCTGCTGCGTCGCGAGGTCGGTAAAAGGAGCCAATTATTAACCTAGCTCGGCTGTTGAGTGTACCCTCCACCCACAATAGTTCACAGGAACCGTCCACCACTTCTACTTCACTACACAGGATAAACTACTACTACTAACAGCGACGAACCACTCCACCACCGGTTGCATGCACGCTATCCTTTCTAAAGCACCGTCTGTACCTATAACGATTGCAGCTTCGGTGCTTTCTATCAGCGCTTGACGTTCCGGTACTTCGACAGTTGACAATTACAATACCGATTGCCGCTTGGTCCCCGCATGTCCTGACCTTGCCCCGCGCCCGTTGAGGCTGTTGCCCTTTCCGTACTTGCCCAAGGGCCATCCAACCTAAACAGAACCGCCCAGCCCACGCCACACAACCCCTGCTACCCGTGTAGCCGCTTGTTGCGTATAGTGGACTCCACCTAAGACTATAACATGCCCTAAGGCATTCGCGGTGTACACCACCCTAAGGTGAGGTTAGGTTAGGTGGACGTGGGTTAGGTTAAGGGTTACAGTTAGGTTAGGCGTCAAAGTTAGGTTAAGCGTTCGGACGTGAGGCGTCAGGTGGCCGCACCTACCTTACGGCCGGACATCTTAGGTTAGAGGTTAGGTTAGGTTAAGGCGCCGAGAGGTCCGCGGTCAGGTTACGTTCACCTTCGGGCGCCACACGTAGGTTTCAAAGGTGTGTCGGTCGGTCGTCGGCAAGCCGCAAAAACTACAGACGACGTCGACCAAACCGCCGCAAGACCGAGCAGGAGGCAGATATACCGGCCGGCCGGCCGGCCCCACACACACACAACACAACACAAAATTAAAA
This sequence comes from Schistocerca nitens, assembly GCF_023898315.1. Classification (NCBI taxonomy): domain Eukaryota; kingdom Metazoa; phylum Arthropoda; class Insecta; order Orthoptera; family Acrididae; genus Schistocerca; species Schistocerca nitens. The sequence goes on from NW_026046042.1 coordinate 726,802, forward strand.
ACACCACCCACCGGCCAAACGGCACAAAAAACAAAAAAAACAAAAAACCACAAACCCGAGCACCACGTCGACCAGAGGCAACCCGCCGCTCACGCGACATGGCTGGCAACTAAGGGGCAAACTGCAACGGCGCTTTCCGCACCGGGCCGGATGCACGTACGACAACACCGCTACCCGTACGCAGGCCTCCCATTGCACACAGCCGCTCTGTGTTTGAACATCATCAATGGCGCGCCCGCGCCTCGTCGCGGTCGCAGCCATAACGCCGCCACTTTTGCACCAACACATTCACGCACGGCAAAACAGCTCGCCGACACAGCACAGCCGACAAACAAAAACAACCCGCGAGACGGGGGCGACAACGACAACGACAACGACAACGACAACGACAACGACAACAGCAAACAACTCGCACCAAGCGTCCAACAGGTAACAAACGGACAAGCACAGCCACTGCTAACGGCCACGACGCCCCAGCGGCACACTGCTCCTTTCCCGCCACACTCGATTCACAACGCACGCACGCGACCCCGTCAACGACACCGACACGACACACGACGGGCTCCCTTCCCGCAACCTACACCTTTCCGCCACTACGCACAGCTCCACCCGACGCGCCCGTCGCAACGACACTACTGCACGCACTATCCACCCGCCTCCTCCTCTCCCCCCCCCCCTTCCCGTACACAACAACACGGCCAAAAACAACACTCACGACCCAAACATAATAACGACATGGCACGTGCATCGGCGCACACCCCAACCAGTCACCGTCGACAACCACACGCAAGGCACGAAACCGGCGTCCTTCCACGTTGCCATCAAAGCTGCACAAACAACCACAGGAGGAACCACCAACAACGGGCCGGCCCGCCGGCCCGCCCCAATATTCTCCCACCCTCACCTCACGCCGCAACCACCAAACGCACATTCCCGCTCGCTACCACACACCTCTCGGCGGCCGCTTCGCAAAAACATGACGTGACGTGACGTGACGTGACATCATCACATCACGGGCTACGCACGCACACCGACCCACTTTCCTGCCCTTCGCCCTCTTCTTTCCGACGCCTGCCTTCGGCCGAGCACACGTACGTGGCACAACGCCCAACACAGTCACACACAGTCGACAGGCGCACGCCCAGGCACGCAACGACGCAGCGCAGCAAAGGCGCCCGCAACACATACCTCCTCTCTCTTCTCGCCGCCGACCGCCCGCCAGCCAGCCAGCCAGCCACTCGCAATGTGCACTGCCAACCAGCCACACGTCCACCGCGCCGCCTCCGACCACCCGCCAGGGGGGCGCTCACGTCCGCGACAACAGCGCGGCCCGCCGCCGGGCGGGCCCAGCCGAACCCAGCCCAGCCGGCGCGCGCTGCTCTGCACTCGGCGCGCCACACATCCTGCTGCAGACCGGGCTCGTCTCTCTGTACGCGTCTGCCCGCATCTCGTCTTCCTGCGCATCAACACAACGAGGCCGCGTGAGCAAACCCCCCCGTCACAACGCCACATCACACACTGCCTTGTCTACCGCCTAAATGCACTCACCAGCCATCCGCTTCGTCTTCGTCTTGTTTACTCGTTGTTGTTGCAGCGGCGCACACAGCCCCGGCCGGCCGCATCCGAGGGTGGCCCGCCGCCAGCGTCTCCTCCTTGGGCACAGGTGCGGTGCGGTGCCGTGCCGTGCCGTGGCCGCCCATCCATCCAACCGCACGCATTTTGCTGGCCGCCTCTGCTGCAGAAGAAGACAAAAAAAAAAACGAAACGTACAAACATACACGCACCCACAGCGTGGCCACACACGGACGGGACCGACAGGCTCCAAGGCGACCAAAGGATAAAAACAAAATAAAACACTAAAAGACGCAAGCAAGCACCAAGCAAGCTGTCGCCTCGCGCCTCTGTCCTTCCGCCCCCGCCATTCTCTCCCACCACATGCCCACAAACACCACCGCCTCCCCCTCCCCGCACCTCCACATTCGCCCCCTCCATTTTGTTCCTTTCTCGTTCTTCCCTTCTGTGTGTCTGCGTGCGTGCGCGGGCGGCGCCTCTCAACATCCGCCGGCCGTCCGTCCCGTTTTCGCCGTACCACACACGCCACCGCCTCGCCTCCTCCCCGTCCACCACCGCCGCCCCTGTCCGCCCCGCACAACACCATACACCGCTGCTTGTCCTGGCCGTTGCCACCAAAGGCGCCAGCCGCAAACCGCGCCAACGCCGCAGCGCGCGTGCCTCCTTCCTTCTTGCTTCCTTCTCCGTGCCGACGCGGCCTCTATTCCCGCACCCATTCGGCCGACGACACAGCCGTTGGGCTCCGCACTGCGCGTACCGGCGTTACGCACGCACACCCACCCCCCTCGCGAACGCACGACTCATTCATTGTCTTTGTTGTTTCTCCTCTTTCTTAACGTCTTTGTTTGTTGTTTGTTTTCTTTTTTTTTTTCGTTTTTCCCCACCGCCACATGTGACACAATGCCTCCCTCCACCTTTCGTTCGTGGTTGCTTGCTTTGTTTCTCTTTCTCATTGGTACACGTCCGACGCGCTCCATTTCCACCACACCACGGCCATCGGCCTCCTCAACGGGCAGGCGCAGTGTGCCATTCTCCGGCGCACAAGCACACCGCGCGGTACTGGCGCGGCTCGCCACGCCACGCCACGCCACGCCACGCCACGCCACCGGTGCGCAGCAGCACATGTGATGTCTCGCAACACGACACGCGGTGCGCACACCCCGACCACGCGGCTCTAAAGGCATGGCACCGGCGACATGCGCCGCCCCAGCCACGCATCCGTCGTCTCAAGTTGTTCACTGCCAGCCGCGTCTGAGGCTACAACCGCACCACCACATCAACGGTCCCCCTCCCGGCAACACATTTGTTGCACAAACAAACACAACCGCCGAGCGCAGCGCGAACCACCCACACGCGCCCTCCGCGTCTCCTTTCTCTCCTTTCGCCCCCTCCCATCTCCCGAATATGCCAGCAGCGCAGCGTTACGCGTGCCCCTCACCCGTCCACACTACCGCGAAACGAGCACGCCTTCCGGGCCACATGCAAGGGCACGCCCACCACCAAATACTGCCGTATTCACGGACGCAGTTCGCAACACGCAACGCACTCTCCACCTACCTTCTTTCTCTCGTCCCTTCTCTTTAAAAACAAAACAAACACACAAACCAACCAACCACGGCTAACACACTTTTTCGCGACACCTTTGACTGCGTTATCTTGACCGTGACGGCAGCTATCGACCATCCATTCCCCACTACACACACACACACACACATCATTCGCTACACCGCACACGAAACGGCAAAGGGCAAGGCACTCTCTCATAGATTCTTCCTCCGAGCCATATCGGGCGAACGTTGCATCCGGGAAGGCAATGCAATTCAGCCGTCACTTGCAGCCGCGCCGTAAACGCATTTCAGTGCGGCTGCAATGCACGGGAACGTTCCGTTGCTCTAGACGGCGCCTCTCCGTTTTTCCCCTGTTTCGTTTTCCGGTGATTGCTTCCCCTTCTTCTCTTTCTTCGTTTCGTTTTATTATTTTCGTTCCCCTCCTCCACCATTGTTTCCGTCCCCACAGTTTTTTTTTGCTCATTCCACACGTTCTGCCCAGACAAGACATGACATTCGACCGATCACAGCCAGCCTTTCGTCGCCGTTCGCAGCGCCGACGGTGCCACAGTGAGACGGGTGTTCGGACCGACACGTTGCCGTGATGCCGATAGACAGCTACTCAGAGCCGCCGGATCGGATCACATCACCGACAAACCGGCCATTTCACCGGGGGACACACAGACAACCGCGTGTACGCCCATAACAACAAACAACGACCGTCGTCGTCTACCGTCACTGAACCGAACACACGTGCACCTTGAATGACGACACCGGCGTGCGTGCGTGCGCACAACAATCAATCATTCAATCAACTGCAGAAACGGCTATCAAAATCAAGGGCCAAATAAATGGGTACACCACCGTGCGTGTCGCCTACCCCACCCGCCCGTACAATTCTTGCGTCTTCCTAATGACTAGTAAAGACACGTCCATTTGTTTTAAAACGTCACCAACACACCTCCACGCCGTACAGCAAAGGGAATAGTAGACGGCAACACAACATTTCACCCTCGCCATCATGTATGTATGTATGTATGTATGTATGTATGTATGTATGTATGTATGATGTGACAAACAAACAAACCCGCAGACGGCCCTAACGGTGACATCCAACAATCGCGAGGGGTTTCAATTGCAGTCACGTGACTAACCGGGCAGACAGAGACAAAGAAAGGAAAGGAAAGGAAATCAGCGACACAGACAACACCTCCTGTCTATGTGTCGACAAACAAACAACCAACCAACCACGCCAAGACTCGCGAGCACGCATAACCACATTCGAGACCACCACCACCACCACCACCACCACCAGCTGCTTCGCAACCAACCAAACCGGGTAGCTAGCTATGCGCCGCCTCACACAAACAACAATTCCGCTCTTCCCGCAAAGGCAATTTGGTGGCCCTGAAAAGGGCCGTTTTTTGCCGCTCTCGCAACGGAGGGGAGCTCCCTAGAGCCTTAACCCCCTCACTTGGAGCTCGTGTACTTGGTCACCGCCTTCGTGCCCTCGCTCACGGCGTGCTTGGCCAGCTCGCCAGGCAGCAAGAGCCGCACAGCCGTCTGGATCTCGCGGGACGTGATGGTCGAGCGCTTGTTGTAGTGCGCCAGGCGAGACGCCTCGGCCGCAATGCGCTCGAAAATGTCGTTCACGAAGCTGTTCATGATGCTCATCGCCTTCGACGAGATGCCCGTGTCGGGGTGCACCTGCTTCAGCACCTTGTAGATGTAGATGGCATAGCTCTCCTTCCTCTTGCGCTTCTTCTTCTTGTCGCCCTTCGAAATGTTCTTCTGCGCCTTGCCAGCCTTCTTGGCGGCCTTCCCGCTAGTCTTGGGCGGCATCTCGAACGTACAACAGCAAGCAGCAAGCGCTCCCCTCTAGTCAGCGTCTCCCCACACAGTGGCACCCGCCGCTACCGCAACACCGCACCTTTACCAGCTCGCCCTGTTGCGGCCGCCGACCAATGGGGCGCGCGCGCAACCGGCCGCCGCACCCGAGCCCATAAAGGGACCCCCACCCTAGTCCCGCCGCCACGCACTCCGCTGCTCGACTCGCTGCGGCTCGCACCGTTACGTTACGTGTTTCAACTAGCCAAACGCCATGTCCGGACGCGGAAAGGGAGGCAAAGTCAAGGGCAAGTCAAAGTCCCGCTCAAGCAGGGCTGGGCTCCAGTTCCCGGTCGGCAGAATCCACCGCCTCCTGCGCAAGGGAAACTACGCCGAGCGCGTCGGCGCCGGGGCGCCCGTCTACCTCGCCGCCGTCGTGGAGTACCTCGCGGCTGAGGTGCTCGAGCTGGCCGGAAACGCGGCCCGCGACAACAAGAAGACGCGCATCATCCCGCGCCACCTGCAGCTCGCCATCCGCAACGACGAGGAGCTCAACAAGCTCTTGTCGGGCGTCACCATCGCACAGGGTGGTGTCCTGCCCAACATCCAGGCCGTCCTGCTGCCAAAGAAGACCGAGAAGAAGGCCTAAACAGAGAGCGCGGAGCTGCGCTTGCGTGCTCCCTGCACGCAAACGCGCCTGCCTTTGCCTTGCCGGCTCGGCTCACAACAATCGGCCCTTTTCAGGGCCACCACACAAACCTACGTCCAAAGCAAAGTTTCCGTCGTCCGTGCTCGCCGCACTTTACACAACACGTCCACATACATACATTGCACAGCCAGCGCCGGCGCACGTCCGCCATCTTGTCCACAGCCCGTGTGGCCGAACGCGCACACATTTTGTCGTTTCTCTCTTTTTGTCTTTTTCCTGTTTCTGCACCCCTCCGCGCACGCACAGAGTCGCGTTCCAAACGACAACGACATCAATACACCGATAATGTGATGATCATTGTTAGCATTCTAATGTTTCAATTAAAGGGGCGCGCGTGGCACACACAGCGCGTAAACGGTCCGACGACGACACGCCGGCCGCCGCGCGCTCCAAACGCACAGGCACAGGACAAAACCAAACAGCTGATCCGATCGATCGATCCGGCCGGCCCGCCCGCCTATGCCCACGCCACAAACAAACAAACAACAAACCACGCACACACTGGACTCAGCCGCGCCCATCGCGTCAAACTCAAAAACTAACGCACGCGCAGCACAACAACAACAACAACAACAACACGCACAGGCAACACAGACTCTTTCGCACTTTTCAATCTCCGAACAGTGTGGTGGCCCTGAAAAGGGCCGTTTTCGTCTCTCCCACCAAGCACGGGCACGGCACGGCCGCGGGAAGGCCACAACGCAGCACAGCACACCGGCTGGCTGGCTGCCTGCCTGCCTAACCGCCGAAACCGTACAGGGTGCGCCCCTGCCTCTTCAGGGCGTACACCACGTCCATGGCCGTCACAGTCTTGCGCTTGGCGTGCTCAGTGTACGTCACCGCGTCGCGGATCACGTTCTCCAGGAACACCTTCAGCACTCCGCGGGTCTCCTCGTAGATCAGACCAGAGATGCGCTTCACGCCGCCCCTGCGAGCCAGGCGGCGGATGGCGGGCTTCGTGATGCCCTGGATGTTGTCGCGCAACACCTTGCGGTGCCGCTTGGCGCCACCCTTGCCCAGCCCCTTTCCTCCCTTGCCGCGGCCTGTCATTCTTCTTCCTTCCTCCTCCTCAAGCAAGCAAGCGAAAAAACACAAGCGCCAGCTCCTCACCCGGCGCTAGCGAGTCGGCTACGGTGCGAGCTCTCTGCCGCCGCCCCCCTATATAGACTCTGGCCCGCCCTCCCCCCACCACGCGCACCGAGGGCATATAAGCGCGGCGCGGGGCCGCGCGGGCCCGTTGTCAAGGCAGCACCGGACGCTTCGTGTACCGCACGCACCTCCACGCCGCTCTTCCGCTATGGCCCGCACAAAGCAAACGGCCCGCAAGTCCACCGGCGGAAAGGCGCCGCGCAAACAGCTCGCCACCAAGGCGGCGAGGAAGAGCGCGCCCGCCACCGGCGGCGTCAAGAAGCCCCACCGCTACAGGCCGGGCACCGTCGCCCTGCGGGAAATCAGGCGCTACCAGAAGAGCACAGAGCTGCTCATCCGCAAGCTGCCGTTCCAGCGCCTAGTGCGCGAGATCGCCCAGGACTTCAAGACCGACCTGCGCTTCCAGAGCTCCGCAGTCATGGCCCTGCAGGAGGCCAGCGAGGCCTACCTCGTCGGCCTCTTCGAAGACACCAACCTGTGCGCAATCCACGCCAAGCGCGTCACCATCATGCCCAAGGACATCCAGCTCGCGCGCCGCATCCGCGGCGAGCGCGCCTAGAAACCGCGCCGCGCACGCGCGCCCGCCCAACAAAAACGGCCCTTTTCAGGGCCACTAACATCTCTCCGTCGCGAGCAAAACTTTTGTCGGTCTTGCCGCCCCGCAAAACAAACAACCACCAATTCCCCTCCCGTCCACAGCCGCTCTCGCCAACAATCGACGTCATCCCATCCCTCACAATACACACACACACACAACAGCCGGACGACGTCACCAACACACCGCGGGTGGCTGGCCGCCGCCGTCTCCGAGGCGCGCGCACGCTACGCTACACTACACTACACTACACTACACTACAACGTCAACGCCACCGCGCCTTCCCAATTCCCGCCGGCCACTTCCACGTCTCACGTCCCCCCCCGCCGCTTTCAAAGAGAGAGAGAAGAGACAACACACACACACAAAAGACACGACATCCGCAAAGCAAGCAAACACACAAACAAACAAACAAGAGTCTCCAGAAACATACATGAGCAACCAAACGTCGGCCGCCGCAAAAAAAACAACAACAACAACAAAACAAAAAACAACAGAGACCAACAAACGGCCACAACCGCTCCGCTACCGCGCGCCGCCGCCTACCGCCACCGGCACCACAATCCAACCACCACGGCACGCAAACAGTACCCACAAAGGGTCACACACAACCAACCACACCGGCGCATGCACGACAATCAACGCCTTCCCGACGTCCTTTGATGGCCCTGAGAAGGGCCGTTTTGGGCCGCGCGACAGCCGCAGCCGTGCCATCGCGCGCCACTAAGACGACGCGGGGGAGGGCGGTGGGGGACGACGGCGTCAAGCGCCAACCCCTCTCCCTTGCCTTTCTTTAACTTTACTACTTTACTTCTTCTTCTTGGGCGACGCCTTCGCCTTAGACGGCGTCGTCGCCTTCTTCGGGCGCGGCGCCTTCGGCTTCTTCGTCGGAACCTTGGCGGCCTTCTTCGCCTTCGACGGCGACTTGGCCTTGGCCGGCTTGGCCGCAGCCGCCTTCTTCGCACCCGCGGGAGCCGCCGACGCCGCAGACGCCTTCTTGGCGGCGCCCGCCTTCCGACCGGTCGCCGCCTTCACGCCACCAGCCTTCTTTGCGCCGGCCGCGCGGCCGCCCTTCTTCTCCTTGCTGGCCGGAGCGGCGCGCTTCTTCTTCGCACCGCCGGCACGAGCCTTGCCGCCCTCGGCCGCCCCGCCGCCGGCGCCGGCAAGCTTGAAAGAGCCGGACGCGCCCTTCCCCTTCGTCTGCACCAGCTCGCCAGCCACGACGGCCGACTTGAGGTACTTCTTGATAAAGGGCGCCAGCTTCTCCGCGTCCAGCTTGTAGTGCGCGGCAATGTACTTCTTGATCGCCTGCAGCGACGAGCCGCCGCGCTCCTTCAGACTCTTGATGGCGGCCGTCACCATCTCAGAGGTGCGCGGGTGCGCAGGCTTGGCGCGCGGCTTCTTCGCAGACGCCGCAGACTTGGCCTTCTTCGTCGTGCCGGTGGCGGCGGGTGCCGCAGCAGTCTCGTTCGTAGCCGCCTGATCTGCCATTATTTCGACGGACGACGCGCGTACACACAACAACAGAACAGCGAGAGAGCGGCGAGAGCACGGCAGAGAATAGCCGCCGCGCGCTCTCGCATCATGGTGTAGTGTCCTCTAGGTTGACACTACTGGTGTGTTGGTGAAGTTCTGGTAGAATCAGTCTACCCTTCCTTCATCAAGTGGGACAACGGGGTCCTTTCAGGATCTTCTTAGTGAGAAGCTTGTGGGTGTCTATGCTGCCCTGCTTCGTGGGCAATTTGGTTCGTGAAGCTTGCTGCGGTTTTTTTTTTTTTTTTTTTTTTTTTTTTTTTCCCGCAGCAGGTGTGGCTAAGCGCTACTTGTCACGTAGCAATATCTTCTAATCTGGCAGGGCGGCAACGTTTGCTGGCCGTCTCAGCAGGTCCGGCCAGCGGAGTGTGCGTCGCCAGTGTGGACGTTGTCCCAGGTTCCTTATCAGCGGGTTGGTGGATGTACCCGCTTTGATGTAGAAGTTCGTGGCCGCTTCTTCGAACCGCCTGCGTAGCGGTACGATGTCTGCGACCACGTGTGTGTCCTCCGTCGGGAAGTCCCTTGGGAGGTGAAGAGCTAACCTGAGAGCCCTGTTCTGCAGTTTTTGCAGCCGCTCCAGGTTTGTTTGCGCCGTGTTGCCCCACACTACCGCCGCGTATTCGAGGAGAGGTCGAATTACGGACTTATATAGTGCGAGGCCGACGCAGGCAGGCAGCGTCGTAGTGGGGTTTAGCAGTGGGTAGAGGAGTCTTAGTCTACCCAGTGCTTTGCCCCTGATGCTCTCCACGTGTGGCCTCCAGGTGAGGTGCCGGTCCAATGTGACGCCCAGATACTTCGCAGTACCGTTCCACGGGACCGGGACGCCTCGGACCGAGACTGTGGGCGCGTCGTCCTTGACGTGTCTCGTCGCGATGATGATGGCCTGGGACTTCTCCCCATTGTAAGCCAGGCGCCATTTTTTCGCCCAGTCAGTGAGGGCGTCGGTGGCCGTCTGAAGTTTCCGCTGCAACGCCTCGACGCATCTGCTGCGGCTGTAGACGGCTGTGTCGTCCGCATACAGCGCCAGGTTGACGTGGGCTGTGCGCGGTGGGTCGGCCGTGTACAGAGAGTAGAGCGTCGGCCCAACGACCGAGCCTTGTGGTACACCCGCGAGTATACGACGCTCCGTGGAGATTCCACTGTCCGCTCTGACGTGGAACGTTCTGCCCTCGAGGTAGCTCTGTAAGAGCTTCACGTGCGACACCGGGACGCCCAGGTCAAATAGTTTGAACAGGAGGCCCCGATGCCACACGGAGTCGAAGGCACGCGACACGTCGAGCAGGAGAGCGCCGAAATACTCGCGTCGGTCGATGGCACCGAACGCCTCCTCTGTTAGGCGCAGCAGCTGGTGCGTCGTGGCGTGTTGGCTTCTGAATCCAAACTGTTCGTTTGGCAGCAGTTGTTCTGCCTCGATGAGCGCCCGCAGGCGGACCAGATACAGGCGTTCGAATACCTTCGATAGTGCCGGAAGCAGGCTGATTGGTCTGTAGTTCTTCGCCCTTCGGATGTCTTTCCCTGGCTTGGGAAGGGCTACTATTTCAGCATGCTTCCAGCACGAAGGGAACTGCTTGCTGAGCAGCACCTGGTTGAATATTGACGCGAGGACGTCGGCTGCCATGTCCGGTAGCTGCTTCAGCATTAAGTTAGTTACGTCATCAGGTCCGCCTGCTTTTCTGCCATTTAGGTGGCGAAGTTGCAGCTTGACTTCGTCGGGTGAGATCGGCGCGATGGTGTCGTCTGCTTCGTTGTATTCCGCATCGAGGAAGACAGGGAGGCGCTCTTCTACTAACTGGACGTGGGCGGCGTCTATTGGGTCGTTGACCGGCGTGAAATTCGCGGCGAACGCGTCCGCTAGGGCTTCTGCCTTCGCGTTCGGCTCGCTCACGAATTCGGCTCCCACTTGCAGCGGCGGAATCCGTTGCATACGGCGCAGGTAGCCTTTTACGGCTTTCCAAGCCGAGCCGTCTTCGATGTTTAGTTGTGCCATCTTGCGCGCCCACTCTTGATTGCGGTGCGTGTCTACATCAGCCTTGATATGACGGCACAATCTATTTAGTTCTCGCTTTGTGGCTCGATTTCTCGTCCTCTGCCACTCGCGCTGTAGGCGGTTCTTTTGCACTATAGCCTCCCGGATGTGTCGTGGCAGAGGGTGTGGCCGGCAGTCGATGTTGGCGTCGTCTCTTACAGGCGTGGCCGCTGCCGCGGCGTCAACTATCGACTGCCTGATGTGTTGAAGTGCTGCGTCTGCTCCGTGTTCCGCCGCGTCCGGTGTGGCCTCAAGGGAATCTGCGACGGCGTTGCGGAACTCGTCCCAGCTGATGTCTCGTATGTCGAGACCTCTCCGCTGTCTTGGGAGAGCGTCGGCGTCGAGGTCAAATATGACCGGCACATGGTCGGAGGACATCTTTGGCCGCGTACCGGCAGTGACGTGCAGGCGAGCGCCCTTGATGATCATTATATCCAGGATGTCCGGGTGGCCCCGGTTTCGTGGATATATTGTCGGTTCGTGAGGACCGATGACGACAGCTTCGTGGCGTTCCGCGACATGGAGTAAGCGCCGCCCGCTTGTGTTGGTCGTCCTGCTGTTCCAGACCGCATGCTTCGCGTTGAAGTCTCCCCCCAGTATGATTTTTCCGGGGAGAGCCAGCAACTTGTTGTAGTCTCCCGGTAGGAGCGCTCCTCTAGGCGGTCTGTAGATAGCGACGAACGTTATGGCGCCGTGTGCCGTCTCCACTGATACGGCAGTCGCTTCTGTCTTTGCCAGTTCCGGTATTTGGACGCGGTGGTGTCGTAGCGTCCTCCGTACATATACCGCTGTGCCGCCTCCGTGTGTTGGCCTGTCGTCCCTGTAGCATTCGTAGTTCGCTACGCCGACTCGGACGCCAGGCTTAAGCCACGTTTCGGTGACGAGACATACGTCGATGTTTTCGTCCCGTATAAGCTGCCGGAATTCGCCTGCTTGCTTAAGGAGTCCCTCGGCGTTGAAGACGCAGGCTGTTAAACTCCTTAGAGCTTCAGGCATGATGGCTGCATGGTTGGATGGCGGATGCAACTTTCTGCACCACGGCCAGGAGCTCAGTCATCTGCTGCATCATTGTTTCCATGCAGCTGAGAATCCGTTCCACGCGGTCGTCATTGCCAGCGTTGCCGCCGACAACATGGCGCGCGTGGGTCGTGTTGGTCTCCGTTTGTCCGCCATCTTGTCGGGCGCCGACAGTATGGCGGGCCGCCGTGGGACGCCGCCATCTTGGCTCCGGGAAGTCCTTGGGGCTCGACAGGTTAGGAGCGGCTGCCGGTGGTTGGTCCGCCGCGCGTGCCGGCGGGGCCGGGACGGCTCGCGCTGATTGGTCCGCTACGCGCTGGGTCGCTGCTGGGTGGGGAGCCTGGCGCTGCAGGGGTGCAGCGGCCGGGGCTACCTGCCTGCGCGGCAGCGCTGTGGGCGGGGCAACGGCGCTTTGTCCTGCAGATGGGCCAGCTGCCGGCTGGGCTGCGGTAGGTGGAGTCTGTCCGCCATTTCTCGTCGATGCGTGCAGAGCAGGGACTCCATTTTGTGGTGTCGCATTGTCTGCGACTTGGCGCGCTTTTTCGGTCGTTGCCCTGCCTCGGCGGCCGCCTCTCCTGTTGTTCCGCTTCTTCCGGGGCTGGGTACGGCGTTGGCGGGAACTCTGCCTTTGTGTTCCATTGTCTTCGTTCCCGCGCGCGCGATCCGCGAAGTCGAGGAGCACTGGGCAGCCACGGTAGCTTGCCACGTGTTTGCCTTGGCAGAGCTTGCAAGTCGGGGTGAAATCTTTGTGTGGCACCCCTTTAAGCGCGCACGACTCAGTTGAGTGTTGCTCGCCGCACTTCACGCAGTAGTCTGGCATTGCACAGTACTTACTGACGTGGCCAGGTTCAAGGCAGCGGTAGCATTGTGCGTAGGCCGCCTTGTTGCGCAGTTCTTCAGCTTTCACTTCCACATTGCCTATTTTTGTGAGGCTGAAGAGCTGCCTGTTATGTGTTGTGTTGCTGGCTATTACCAGCATAAGTGGGCCACTCCTGCGTGTGCGAAAAGGGCGCATTCTTACGACCTCTTCGACCACGAATCCCATATTCTCCAGGTCCTCCTTTACTTCTGAAGGCAGGATTGTGCGTGGCAAGTGCCGAAATACCACTTTGAGCGGCTTGGTTCTTAAGGGGCTGAACGTATAGTGCGACCACTTCTTGTCCTGCACCAGCTGAGACACTTTTTGATATTCTTCAGATGTTTTGGTGCATATTTTGTAAAGTTCGTCACCAGTCACGCGCACTGTATAGTTGTCTTTACCAATGCAAAGGCTGATGGCGTTTTGCAGCTCTCTAAAATGCTCGTCAAATTTTATGACAATCGGTGGCGGCTTGCGACGCTGTTGCGCCTTGGGCATTTCAATGTCCTCCTCCTCCGCATCACTAAGGGCGCCAAAGCTGTTACTCACGTTTACAGGTGTGGTGTCCTTTGTGAGCACAGCCTTTGCAGTTTTTCTCGCGGTGGTGAAGCCGTCTTTGTCGGTCGTGTTGGTGCGGCCGCGCCTGCGGTTCTGCTTGGAGGGGAGCGGTGGAGTGTTGCTTTCCCTCCTGTATTTGTTGACTGACGGTATGTCGCCAGTCAGGGCGCGTTTCCTTGAGGTAGGCTGCTTTTGCTGCGGTGCGTCGTGCTCCATGGCCTCCTCCTCTTCGTCGCTATCCGGAAGTGGAGTAGCCAGAGCGTGGGGTAGCATCCCCACAAGCAGCTGAAGGGCTACGTCAGAGTCACTTGGTGTGGATGTAACACCTGGATGCGACGTATCCACAGATGTCGGCGTCACTGTCGCGGTAGCACACGGCACTGCGGTAACGGCACTATCACTAAATGACGCGGACACACCGGAGATTTCGCATAAACTAGTGTCACTCCTTAGGGGAGGAGTACTATCGGTGGCACCCGAGTGTGCCGCCGACGTACTCGACTCGACCCTTGCGTGCAGGGACGCGGCCCTGTCCGCGGGAGTCGGCACTGTCGCTTCAGCTTGCGGCGTGGCGGAGCGCTCGGCGCGTACGTCCGTCTCGCACGGCATCGCTGACTCGAGTGAGCCGCCGCGCCGCCAGGCCCAGCCAGTGTCGCGGGCGGGCGCGGACGGCCGAGAGAGCGGCCGCCACTCTGCGCGCCGCCGCGCCGCGCCTCCCGCGCTTGCTACCGCCCAACGTCCGACAGCCTGTGCGGACCAGCCCCAAACCTGCGCCGCAACCACCCGCGCCATTCAAACCACCGAGGATGGGGCTACACACGGCCACACCACAGTCGCCAACCAGTCGCCACGGCAGCGCCGCAAACCACGGCCAAACTGCAGCTACCGCGCGCTACAGCCTGGCTCGGCCCGCCGAGAATCGCCGCCCCCGCCCAAATGCCGCCCCCACAGCCCCAGCCGACGACCCGCCACAATGGCCAAACCTTCGGCAAAACTGGCGCACCGTCGCCGCGCCAGCCCGGCCAGCGCGGCCGCCGCCACAGCCACACAAGCGGAGGCGTGCGGCGATGACGGCCGTGCAAACGCACCTCCGCCGCCCCATCGCCCTCCCACCGTTTCCCGATCGGCCCGCGGCCGTCGGGCCACCTCGCCCGCCAACATTCGCGCCCGTTTCTCACAAAATTGCCCGCCGCAAAACAAAAACGAGCGCCGCCTGCGCAACATGGCCACCGGCCAACCGAGGCGCCGCCGCCCCTCGCCGCTTTAAGCGACGGTGGCTAACCGCCATCCGCAACTACAGACGCACCGAATCTGCCTTCAAAAGCACACACCGACAGCCGACCTCTAACATTTAGACTCCGCAAGCCACCCAACGGTGTGTGGCGGAGGGCACTTCACGTGCCACTGTCATTTACCTCCCTTCGCTGTTCCAGTCGCGTATGGTTTCGCGGGACGAACTGACAGTCTGCAAAAAAAAAACACCGCCTCCGTGCGCGCTCGAATCTCTCTAACCACATCCATTCGTGATCTCCTCGGGAGGTATACACGTAGGGGGGAAGCAATATATTCGATACCCCATCCAGAAACGCAATATCGCGAAACCTGGCGAGCAAGCTACACCGCGATGCAGAGCGCCTCTATTGCAGGGTCTGCCGCTTGGGTTTGTTAAACATCTCCGTAACGCTATCACGGTTACCAAATGACCCTGCGACGAAACGTTGGATCGTCTCCGGTCGCCTCCGTCAACGCGACCTGGTACGGATCCCACACTGATGGGCAACACTCACGTATGGGTCGAACGAACGGGTGTTTTGTAAGCCACCTCCTCCTTTGTTGATGGACTACATTTGCTACGCATTCTCCCAATAAATCGCAACCTGGTACCCGCCTTACCACCAATTACTTTTTTTTTTTTTTTTTTTTTTTTTTTTTTTTTTATATGATGATCATCCCACTCCCAATCACTCCGCACGCATACTCCCAGATATTTTACAGACGTAACTGCTACCAGTGTTTGTCCCGCTATCATCATATAATCAATCATACAATAAAGGGTCCTTCTTTCTTATATTATTCGCAATACATTACATTTGTCTATGTTAAGGGACAGTTGCCACTCCCTGCACCACGTGCCTATCCGCTGCAGATCGTCCTGCATTTTTCGCTGCAACTTCTCTGTATACTACAGCATCATCCGCGAAAAGACGCATGCAACGTCCGACACTATCTACTAGGTGTGTGAAGAGCAATGGGTCCCATAACACTCCCCTGTGGCACGCCAGAGGTTACTTTAACGTCTGTAGACGTCTCTCCATTGATAACAACATGCTGTGTTCTGTTTGCTACAATCTCTTCAGTCCAGCCACACAGTTGGTCCGACATTCTGCAGACTCTCTTACATTGTTTATCAGGCGACAGTGCGGAACTGTATCGAACGCCCTCCTTCCGGATGTCAACCAAAATGGCATCTACCTGGGAGCCTGTATCTAATATTTTCTGGGTCCCATGAACAAATAAAGCGCGTTGGGTCTCACACGATCGCTGTTTCCGGAATCCGTGTTGATTCCTACATAGTAGACACTGGGTTTCCAAAAAACGACATGCTACTACTCGAGCATAAAACATGTTCTCAAATTCTACAACCGACCGACGTCACAGATATAGGGCCTATAGTTTTGCGCATCTGCTCGACGACCCTTCTTCAAGCCCGGGACTACCTGTGCTCTTTTCCAATCATTTGGAACCCTCCGTTCCTCTAGAGACTTGCGGTACACGGCTGTTAGGAGGTTCTGTCGCGTACTCTGTGTAGAATCGAATTGGTATCCCGTCAGGTCCAGTGGACTTTCCTCTGTTGAGTGATTCCAGTTGCTTTTCTATTCCTCCTTGGACACTTATTTCGATGTCAGCCACTTTTTCGTTTGTGCGAGAAGGAACTGCAGTGCGGTCGTCCTCCGTGAAACAGCTTTGGAAACAGGTGTTTAGTATTTCACAGCTTTTTACGCGTGTCATCCTCTGTTTCAATGCCATCATCATCCCGGAGTGTCTGGATATGCCGTTTCGAGCCGCTTACTACTGATTCAACGTACGACCACAACGTCCCAGGATTTGATTTGATTTGATTTGATTTCCTGTCACGTCGGTACATGGAATTTTACTTTCGCATTCACCGGACGCTTCACGCATAGCCCTCCTTACGCTAACTTTGGACATCGTTTAGCGTCTGTTTGTCTGAGAGGTTTTGGCTGCGTTTCAACTTTGAGTGAGGCTCTCTTTGCTTTCGCTATAGTTTCCTAAACTTTGGTTGTTGTACCGCGGTGGGTTTTTCCCATCCCTCACAGTTTTACTCGGCACGTACCTGTCTAAGACGCATTTTACGATTGCCTTGCACTTTCTCCATACACACTCAACATTGTCGGTGTCGGAGCAGACATTTGCGTTTTCATCTGTCTGGTAGTCTCAAATCTGCCTTCTATTACTCTTGCTAAACAGATAAACCTTCCTCCCTTTTTTTTTTTTTTTTTTTGTATATTCCTATTAACGTCCATATTCAGCGATGCTGCAACGGCCTCTTGATCACTGGGTCCCTGTTCTGCACATACAGAGTCGACAAGTTCGGGGTCTGTTTGTCATCGGTAGGTCCACGATGTTATCTCCACGAGTCGGTTCTCTCTCTGTTTAATTGCTCGCGGTAATTTTCGTTCGGATAGTGCACTCAGTATAATGTCACTCGATGCTCTGTCCCTACCACCCGTCCTGAACATCTGGCACATTGAAATCTCCACCTAAGACTGTAACACGCTGGGGAAAGGAAAATGTATGTCCACATTTTCTCTCACGTGTTCGGCCACTAATGCTGCTGCGTCGCGAGGTCGGTAAAAGGAGCCAATTATTAACCTAGCTCGGCTGTTGAGTGTACCCGCCACCCAGCAATAGTTCACAGGAACCGTCCACCACTTCTACTTCACTACACAGGATAAACTACTACTACTAACAGCGACGAACCACTCCACCACCGGTTGCATGCACGCTATCCTTTCTAAAGCACCGTCTGTACCTATAACGATTGCAGCTTCGGTGCTTTCTATCAGCGCTTGACGTTCCGGTACTTCGACAGTTGACAATTACAATACCGATTGCCGCTTGGTCCCCGCATGTCCTGACCTTGCCCCGCGCCCGTTGAGGCTGTTGCCCTTTCCGTACTTGCCCAAGGGCCATCCAACCTAAACAGAACCGCCCAGCCCACGCCACACAACCCCTGCTACCCGTGTAGCCGCTTGTTGCGTATAGTGGACTCCACCTAAGACTATAACATGCCCTAAGGCATTCGCGGTGTACACCACCCTAAGGTGAGGTTAGGTTAGGTGGACGTGGGTTAGGTTAAGGGTTACAGTTAGGTTAGGCGTCAAAGTTAGGTTAAGCGTTCGGACGTGAGGCGTCAGGTGGCCGCACCTACCTTACGGCCGGACATCTTAGGTTAGAGGTTAGGTTAGGTTAAGGCGCCGAGAGGTCCGCGGTCAGGTTACGTTCACCTTCGGGCGCCACACGTAGGTTTCAAAGGTGTGTCGGTCGGTCGTCGGCAAGCCGCAAAAACTACAGACGACGTCCGACCAAACCGCCGCAAGACCGAGCAGGAGGCAGATATACCGGCCGGCCGGCCGGCCCCACACACACACAAACACAACACAAAATTAAAAACACCACCCACCGGCCAAACGGCACAAAAAAACAAAAAAAACAAAAAACCACAAACCCGAGCACCACGTCGACCAGAGGCAACCCGCCGCTCACGCGACATGGCTGGCAACTAAGGGGCAAACTGCAACGGCGCTTTCCGCACCGGCCGGATGCACGTACGACAACACCGCTACCCGTACGCAGGCCTCCCATTGCACACAGCCGCTCTGTGTTTGAACATCATCAATGGCGCGCCCGCGCCTCGTCGCGGTCGCAGCCATAACGCCGCCACTTTTGCACCAACACATTCACGCACGGCAAAACAGCTCGCCGACACAGCACAGCCGACAAACAAAAACAACCCGCGAGACGGGGGCGACAACGACAACGACAACGACAACGACAACGACAAACGACAACAGCAAACAACTCGCACCAAGCGTCCAACAGGTAACAAACGGACAAGCACAGCCACTGCTAACGGCCACGACGCCCCAGCGGCACACTGCTCCTTTCCCGCCACACTCGATTCACAACGCACGCACGCGACCCCGTCAACGACACCGACACGACACACGACGGGCTCCCTTCCCGCAACCTACACCTTTCCGCCACTACGCACAGCTCCACCCGACGCGCCCGTCGCAACGACACTACTGCACGCACTATCCACCCGCCTCCTCCTCTCCCCCCCCCCTTCCCGTACACAACAACACGGCCAAAAACAACACTCACGACCCAAACATAATAACGACATGGCACGTGCATCGGCGCACACCTCAACCAGTCACCGTCGACAACCACACGCAAGGCACGAAACCGGCGTCCTTCCACGTTGCCATCAAAGCTGCACAAACAACCACAGGAGGAACCACCAACAACGGGCCGGCCCGCCGGCCCGCCCCAATATTCTCCCACCCTCACCTCACGCCGCAACCACCAAACGCACATTCCCGCTCGCTACCACACACCTCTCGGCGGCCGCTTCGCAAAAACATGACGTGACGTGACGTGACGTGACATCATCACATCACGGGCTACGCACGCACACCGACCCACTTTCCTGCCCTTCGCCCTCTTCTTTCCGACGCCTGCCTTCGGCCGAGCACACGTACGTGGCACAACGCCCAACACAGTCACACACAGTCGACAGGCGCACGCCCAGGCACGCAACGACGCAGCGCAGCAAAGGCGCCCGCAACACATACCTCCTCTCTCTTCTCGCCGCCGACCGCCCGCCAGCCAGCCAGCCAGCCACTCGCAATGTGCACTGCCAACCAGCCACACGTCCACCGCGCCGCCTCCGACCACCCGCCAGGGGGGCGCTCACGTCCGCGACAACAGCGCGGCCCGCCGCCGGGCGGGCCCAGCCGAACCCAGCCCAGCCGGCGCGCGCTGCTCTGCACTCGGCGCGCCACACATCCTGCTGCAGACCGGGCTCGTCTCTCTGTACGCGTCTGCCCGCATCTCGTCTTCCTGCGCATCAACACAACGAGGCC
The DNA here is from genome assembly GCF_023898315.1 of Schistocerca nitens. Taxonomy (NCBI): domain Eukaryota; kingdom Metazoa; phylum Arthropoda; class Insecta; order Orthoptera; family Acrididae; genus Schistocerca; species Schistocerca nitens. The sequence continues at coordinate 746,367 of NW_026046042.1, forward strand.
GCGTGAGCAAACCCCCCCGTCACAACGCCACATCACACACTGCCTTGTCTACCGCCTAAATGCACTCACCAGCCATCCGCTTCGTCTTCGTCTTGTTTACTCGTTGTTGTTGCAGCGGCGCACACAGCCCCGGCCGGCCGCATCCGAGGGTGGCCCGCCGCCAGCGTCTCCTCCTTGGGCACAGGTGCGGTGCGGTGCCGTGCCGTGCCGTGGCCGCCCATCCATCCAACCGCACGCATTTTGCTGGCCGCCTCTGCTGCAGAAGAAGACAAAAAAAAAAACGAAACGTACAAACATACACGCACCCACAGCGTGGCCACACACGGACGGGACCGACAGGCTCCAAGGCGACCAAAGGATAAAAACAAAATAAAACACTAAAAGACGCAAGCAAGCACCAAGCAAGCTGTCGCCTCGCGCCTCTGTCCTTCCGCCCCCGCCATTCTCTCCCACCACATGCCCACAAACACCACCGCCTCCCCCTCCCCGCACCTCCACATTCGCCCCCTCCATTTTGTTCCTTTCTCGTTCTTCCCTTCTGTGTGTCTGCGTGCGTGCGCGGGCGGCGCCTCTCAACATCCGCCGGCCGTCCGTCCCGTTTTCGCCGTACCACACACGCCACCGCCTCGCCTCCTCCCCGTCCACCACCGCCGCCCCTGTCCGCCCCGCACAACACCATACACCGCTGCTTGTCCTGGCCGTTGCCACCAAAGGCGCCAGCCGCAAACCGCGCCAACGCCGCAGCGCGCGTGCCTCCTTCCTTCTTGCTTCCTTCTCCGTGCCGACGCGGCCTCTATTCCCGCACCCATTCGGCCGACGACACAGCCGTTGGGCTCCGCACTGCGCGTACCGGCGTTACGCACGCACACCCACCCCCCTCGCGAACGCACGACTCATTCATTGTCTTTGTTGTTTCTCCTCTTTCTTAACGTCTTTGTTTGTTGTTTGTTTTCTTTTTTTTTTTCGTTTTTCCCCACCGCCACATGTGACACAATGCCTCCCTCCACCTTTCGTTCGTGGTTGCTTGCTTTGTTTCTCTTTCTCATTGGTACACGTCCGACGCGCTCCATTTCCACCACACCACGGCCATCGGCCTCCTCAACGGGCAGGCGCAGTGTGCCATTCTCCGGCGCACAAGCACACCGCGCGGTACTGGCGCGGCTCGCCACGCCACGCCACGCCACGCCACGCCACGCCACCGGTGCGCAGCAGCACATGTGATGTCTCGCAACACGACACGCGGTGCGCACACCCCGACCACGCGGCTCTAAAGGCATGGCACCGGCGACATGCGCCGCCCCAGCCACGCATCCGTCGTCTCAAGTTGTTCACTGCCAGCCGCGTCTGAGGCTACAACCGCACCACCACATCAACGGTCCCCCTCCCGGCAACACATTTGTTGCACAAACAAACACAACCGCCGAGCGCAGCGCGAACCACCCACACGCGCCCTCCGCGTCTCCTTTCTCTCCTTTCGCCCCCTCCCATCTCCCGAATATGCCAGCAGCGCAGCGTTACGCGTGCCCCTCACCCGTCCACACTACCGCGAAACGAGCACGCCTTCCGGGCCACATGCAAGGGCACGCCCACCACCAAATACTGCCGTATTCACGGACGCAGTTCGCAACACGCAACGCACTCTCCACCTACCTTCTTTCTCTCGTCCCTTCTCTTTAAAAACAAAACAAACACACAAACCAACCAACCACGGCTAACACACTTTTTCGCGACACCTTTGACTGCGTTATCTTGACCGTGACGGCAGCTATCGACCATCCATTCCCCACTACACACACACACACACACATCATTCGCTACACCGCACACGAAACGGCAAAGGGCAAGGCACTCTCTCATAGATTCTTCCTCCGAGCCATATCGGGCGAACGTTGCATCCGGGAAGGCAATGCAATTCAGCCGTCACTTGCAGCCGCGCCGTAAACGCATTTCAGTGCGGCTGCAATGCACGGGAACGTTCCGTTGCTCTAGACGGCGCCTCTCCGTTTTTCCCCTGTTTCGTTTTCCGGTGATTGCTTCCCCTTCTTCTCTTTCTTCGTTTCGTTTTATTATTTTCGTTCCCCTCCTCCACCATTGTTTCCGTCCCCACAGTTTTTTTTTGCTCATTCCACACGTTCTGCCCAGACAAGACATGACATTCGACCGATCACAGCCAGCCTTTCGTCGCCGTTCGCAGCGCCGACGGTGCCACAGTGAGACGGGTGTTCGGACCGACACGTTGCCGTGATGCCGATAGACAGCTACTCAGAGCCGCCGGATCGGATCACATCACCGACAAACCGGCCATTTCACCGGGGGACACACAGACAACCGCGTGTACGCCCATAACAACAAACAACGACCGTCGTCGTCTACCGTCACTGAACCGAACACACGTGCACCTTGAATGACGACACCGGCGTGCGTGCGTGCGCACAACAATCAATCATTCAATCAACTGCAGAAACGGCTATCAAAATCAAGGGCCAAATAAATGGGTACACCACCGTGCGTGTCGCCTACCCCACCCGCCCGTACAATTCTTGCGTCTTCCTAATGACTAGTAAAGACACGTCCATTTGTTTTAAAACGTCACCAACACACCTCCACGCCGTACAGCAAAGGGAATAGTAGACGGCAACACAACATTTCACCCTCGCCATCATGTATGTATGTATGTATGTATGTATGTATGTATGTATGATGTGACAAACAAACAAACCCGCAGACGGCCCTAACGGTGACATCCAACAATCGCGAGGGGTTTCAATTGCAGTCACGTGACTAACCGGGCAGACAGAGACAAAGAAAGGAAAGGAAAGGAAATCAGCGACACAGACAACACCTCCTGTCTATGTGTCGACAAACAAACAACCAACCAACCACGCCAAGACTCGCGAGCACGCATAACCACATTCGAGACCACCACCACCACCACCACCACCACCAGCTGCTTCGCAACCAACCAAACCGGGTAGCTAGCTATGCGCCGCCTCACACAAACAACAATTCCGCTCTTCCCGCAAAGGCAATTTGGTGGCCCTGAAAAGGGCCGTTTTTTGCCGCTCTCGCAACGGAGGGGAGCTCCCTAGAGCCTTAACCCCCTCACTTGGAGCTCGTGTACTTGGTCACCGCCTTCGTGCCCTCGCTCACGGCGTGCTTGGCCAGCTCGCCAGGCAGCAAGAGCCGCACAGCCGTCTGGATCTCGCGGGACGTGATGGTCGAGCGCTTGTTGTAGTGCGCCAGGCGAGACGCCTCGGCCGCAATGCGCTCGAAAATGTCGTTCACGAAGCTGTTCATGATGCTCATCGCCTTCGACGAGATGCCCGTGTCGGGGTGCACCTGCTTCAGCACCTTGTAGATGTAGATGGCATAGCTCTCCTTCCTCTTGCGCTTCTTCTTCTTGTCGCCCTTCGAAATGTTCTTCTGCGCCTTGCCAGCCTTCTTGGCGGCCTTCCCGCTAGTCTTGGGCGGCATCTCGAACGTACAACAGCAAGCAGCAAGCGCTCCCCTCTAGTCAGCGTCTCCCCACACAGTGGCACCCGCCGCTACCGCTACTACTACTACTCTCTTTAAGTCCTCTACCGTTAGAGGGGGTGGTGGTGGAGGTTATTGTCGCCTTCGGACATTTCCTCCTCTTTTCATGTGTGTTGTTTTTGTTACTTTGCTTTTGTATGTTTCTGTTTGTTGAGAGTTCTTATTTGTTCCGTTTGTGCTACTGCAGGAGTAGCGACTTGGGTCTTGCATATCTGCCCCTATGGTGTTCATATTGCCCAAGGGTGTTTATTAAGTCGTTTTCTGACTTCCGCGCCGTGGCGTAGAACGCTTCTGCCAGGGCACGGAATCGTGTTGGGAGTGGCACTATGTCTGCGGCTTCATGCAGGTCTGCCGTGGGGAAGCGCATGGGGACGTGTAAGGCCCGTCGTAGCGCTCTATTTTGGACCTTCTGTAAGCGATCTATCGTCGATCTGGCTGCATAGCCCCATACAGGGCACGCATATTCCAGTATCGGTCGAATTAGACTTCGATAGATCGCTACTCCTGTTGCGGGGTCGAGGGAACTGGTGCTGTTCAAGACAGGGTACAGAATCTGCATCCTGGCGTGAGCCTTTCTGCGAAGTTCCTCTATGTGACACTTCCATGTCAGGCGTCTGTCAAGTGTGACGCCGAGGTACTTCGCAGAATTTCTCCATGGCAAGTTCTGCCCCTGCAATCGCAGCAGTTGGTATGGTCTTCTTGGGGGTCGGCGTTTCCCATATCGTCTGGTGAGCAGCATGGCTTGTGTCTTCTCAGAATTTATTGAGATGCGCCACTGCTTGGCCCAGTTTTCCGTCCTGTTTAGGGCGGTTTGCAGACGCCTTGTAGCCAGGTTCCTGTTTGTCGAGCAGGAGAAGAATGCAGTGTCGTCTGCGTATTGTGCAGTGTGTACATGCTGAGTCGTAGGGATGTCAGCAGTGTAGACATTGTAGAGGACGGGTCCCAGGACCGAGCCCTGGGGCACGCCTGCACTGATTCTTCTCCTGGTCGATTGGGATCCATCGATCTTGACTGAGAAAGTCCTACCGGAGAGATAGTTTTTAACGATTTTGACGATCTTTCCGGGGAAGCCTAGGGTGTACATCTTGTGTAGTATTCCGGTGTGCCAGACTGAGTCAAAGGCTTTTGCCACGTCTAACAAGACAAGCCCGCAGTAGCCCTTTCGGTTGAAGCTGTCCGTGGCTGCTTCAACCACCCTCATGATTTGCTGGGGGGCGGAGTGTCTTTGCCTAAATCCGAATTGGAATTTCGGCAGAATCTGCTCTCTTGTGATATAGTCCTGTATGGGGGTTAGTAGGAGGCGCTCGTAAAGTTTACTGAGGGTGGGCAGTAGACTAATTGGTCTATAATGTTGCGGGAACACCGGGTCTTTTCCTGGTTTCGCGATCGCAATGACTTCTGCGTGCTTCCATTGCGCCGGGAATTTTTGTGATCGCGTCAGTTCATTAACTATATCTGTGAGGTGGGTGATTGCCAGAGGCGGGAGGAGTTTCAGTAATTCATTTGTGACCTGGTCGTGACCCGGGGTTTTCCTGGTGGGCAGGGACTTGATGCAGCGCGCCACATCTTCAGTACTGAAGAGTGGCGTGTAGTCATCTTCGTCGTCTGCTTCCAGGAACACGGCCAGTTCTCTGCGGACTGTTGCGACGTGCTCTCTGTCCTGTACTTCTGCTGGTCTGAACTGTTTTTCGAACACGTCGGCTAGTGCGTTAGCTTTGTCAGTGGGGCTGAACTGCAGTCCGCGTTCGCCATGCAGTGGTGGCATTTTCGCGCGCCTTTTCGTGTACTGTTTGGTGGCTTGCCATAAACTATTGTCTCCTAGTTTGAGAGCTGAGAGCCTTGCCGACCATTGTTGGTTGCGGTACTCATTGAGATCTGCTTTCAGCTCTCTCTGTAGCCTATTGAGTAGCCTCCGTGTATCCCTATTTCTGGTGAGCTTCCACTCTTTGGCTATCCTGTTTTTGTGCCGTATTTGCGCAAGCAAGTGCGGGGGGAGTTGCCTGGAGCGGGGGGGCCCCGCAGGAGGCGGTGTGGCTCCCTCAGCAGCTTGTAGGATCGCTCTTGTGAGGTCGTCTAGTGCCTGTTCTGCTGTCTCTGCAGTTGGAGGCGGGGTCTGGGCAAGTTCAGCTGCTACTGCGTTGCTGAATTGCTCCTTATTGATGCGCTTGTATGTCGCATGCCGTTGTGGGATAGAGAGCCATTCTCCCATATCGACCTCAAAAATCACGGGATTGTGGTCCGACGACATTCTGTTTACCGATGTCGCGGATACAAAGCCCACCAGATTCTTTGTGATGGCTATGTCGAGGACGTCCGGTCTTCCTCCGTTCTTTGGGAAGTGTGTCGGTTCCTCTGGGCCCCATATTTGTAACTGGTGTGTGCGCGCAAGTCGTTGCAGTTGTTGACCAGCTTGATTTCGGTGTCTCGAGTTCCAGTCCGCGTGCTTAGCATTTAGGTCCCCTGCTATCAGTAGTTTGCCTCTAATGCGGCTTAGTGCAGCTATGTCGTCCTCTTCTAGTCTTTGGGAAGGGGGGCGATATACTGCAACGACTGTTAGGGGGCCAGTTACTGTGGCCACTTCGATTGCCGCCGTTTCTATTCCTGGTGTATTGGGCGGGTATATTTGGTGGTGTCTGATTCCTTTTTTGACATATACCGCGACCCCGCCTCCGTGAGTGGGTCGGTCGTTTCTGTAACAAATGTAGTTTGGTACAGAAACTCTTAGTCCTGGTTTGAGGAATGTTTCTCCCACTAGGCATATGTCAACGTTTTCTTCCTGTACGAATTCTCTAAACTCCATGGGTTGGCGAGTAAGGTTGTCAGCGTTAAACGCGCATATTTTGAGACCTTGTATGTTAGGTCTCCTATCCATGGTGGGGGACAGTTTTTCCTAAGGTTGTCGCTGCTACAGGCGACTGCTGTGCTGCCGATCTGAGGTCGGCGGGGAGCTGCGTCAGTGTCGCAAGGATGCCTACTAGCTGTGTCATCTGTGCCTGTAGCAGTCGGATGGACGACGCGAGTTGTTGGATTGCAACAGACTCGACTGGTTCTCGCGGACTGGTTGGTGGTTGGTGTGGAGGACAGACTTCCCTAGGACTTTCGTCAGCTGGAGGAACCTGTTTACTGCTGTGTTGTGGTGGTGGTACGTGGTTCGGCGGGTCAGGTGGGTCACCGGCAAGTGCACGGGAATATGCGGTGGATGCGAAGACCTGCGTTCTTACGGTTTCATTTTGTCTTCTCTGGGGTGGTGGGGGGGGTGGCCTGGGTGCTGGTATGCTTTTGTTATTATTCGGGGTTTTACTGGTGTTTTTGCCCCTCTGCCTGTCCCTTACAGCTTTATACTCAGGACATCCTAAGTAGCTGGCCGGGTGTGCCCCTTTGCAGTTGGCGCACTTTTCCTTTCCCTCCCCCCTTGGTAGTTTGCACTGGTCATACGTGTGCTGTTCAGTGCACCTGACGCACACCACTGGCATCGTGCAGTCGCGCGCGATGTGCCCAAGGGCCTGGCAGTTGTAGCAGCGCCCTGGGCCCGATTTCTTTTTCAACTTCTCTGGAGTGACTTTTAGAGCCAGTATCCTCTTGACCTCCCAGATCTTTCGATTTTGGGCAGAGTCTGGGAGGGTGACTGTATGGAGGGGCCAGGGTCGGTTCGGTCTCGTCAACACCACCGAGCTAACCTCAAAACCTTCCTCCAGCAGGAACGTTTTTATGTCCGCAGTGTCGGTGGTATGTGGGACACCGCGGAACACCAGTCTTATTGGCCTTCTCGCTGCTAGTGGGAAGGTGTAGAAATGGAATTTGCGTTCCTCAAGCACCTTCCTCACTGCCTTGTAGTCGTCAACGTTTTTCGTTGTGATTTTAACTTTGTCACCGCCGGTTATTTTGGCGGTGAACTTACTCTCCCCTACCGTGTTTGTTATCACGTCGTACAGTGCCTTATAGTTGTTTTCCAACTGTACAACTAATGGTGGGATTCTGAGGGTTTTTGGTTGTTCGTTTCCCTCAGGCCGCTACCGCAACACCGCACCTTTACCAGCTCGCCCTGTTGCGGCCGCCGACCAATGGGGCGCGCGCGCAACCGGCCGCCGCACCCGAGCCCATAAAGGGACCCCCACCCTAGTCCCGCCGCCACTCGCTGAGTAGCAGTCGAGGGTTGAGCATCGCTCCTCTCACTCGTATACTGTCAGCCATAGGCCCCCGCTTGCACGGGAGTACAAACAGGAGTGTTCACCGGCTTTGTTTTTATTAAAACATTGACGGGCACTTGCGTCGAGGTCTTAGCACGGACGGCACAGGGATAAAATTTTGCATGGCGTCGCCTGGCAGAGTTGTCGTGTCTCCTCGTCGTCGTGATATGCCGAGCTTGGGTGGCGCCTTGGGGTCGCGGCGGTCTCTTTCCGCTGACGACACGAGGCGCGCTTTCTTGTTGCCGCGGGCCGCTCGGCCGGAGGTCTCGAGCACCTCAGCTGCCGCAGAGTCAGTCTCTGCCCCCCCCAAGAATAGGGAAAATGCGGGCCAGGACCTGGGAGCCGGCCGCGGAACCGCATGGAAGGTTTCCGCCGCCGCCGATCAGACCTCCGCGTCCGCAAATACAGTAGGGCCAGCAATGCAGCCGGGATACCTAACGGTGTCAACGAAGGCTGTAACTGGCACCCCCCTGGCAGCAGCCCCACTTTCCGCCCCGGACATGGCAAGAAACACACCAGTTATACACAGTACGCCGACAACGAAACACATTGTCGGTACTTGCGATCCTGCCCCTCCTAACCTCGTCCTAACTCCGCTCCTGCTTGCCAACGCCACCGGCACACTTCCCGAGTACATTGCGTCCATGAAGAGTGGCAAGCAGATGACCCGTCTGCCGACAAAAATCCTCCCCAAACCAACCCCCTCGTCACAGTCTTCCACCCGCTCCAAATACCTTAAATCCCCCCCACTCAAGTCCACCACATCCAACCAGCGGCGTGTAAGAAAGGACAGGAAGCACTCCAAGGGGAAGAAGAAATCCACCACCCCCACCCCAACCACTTCCACACCCTCTGAGGAGCCAGCGCCCCCGACAGCACCTGTCGTCGCACTGGGAGGGGACCAGAAAACACCTGCACTGGAAGGGAACCGCGTAACCGGGCAGGATGCGGACGGTTTCGTGCTGGCGAGGAAAACGTTTCGCCAGCCGAAGCTTCCGCCGGCCCGGGGAGTGGAACCCACCCCGAACAGATTTCAGGCGGTTGCTGATGAGCCAGAGGCAACAGAAATCACAACACAGACACAGAATCAAGTCGCCCACCACCTCCCCCCGATTGTAGCTGAGTTTTCACAAAGCTATGAGGAGCTCTTCGAGCTGTTGAAGGCAGAAATCGGGGGAGGCAGTTTCCAGGCTAAACCTGCAGGTGGAGACAAGATCAAAATCACACTGCACACACTTGAAAACTACACCGCAGTCAAGACACTCTTTAAAAACAAAAACATACCACACTACACGTTCCCCACAACTAAAACAAGGAACAGGAACATAGTAATAAGAGACCTCCCAAGACGAGTGTCCCCCCAGGCGATCAAAACAGATTTGACTGCCCAGGGGTACGTCGTAAAGGCGGTCCAGCAGATGGGCAACATCGACAGCAAGTGGCCACTATACCAGGCCACACTCCCGGACATCCCTCAGAACAAAAGGGAGATAAAGATGGTCCTGGCTGTGCCTGTCACCACCGAACCGCTTCGCCGTAAGAACAAGACGGTGCAGTGCTTCAGGTGCCAGGGCCTAAACCATATCGCCGCCTACTGCACCATGCCAGTAAGGTGCAGGAAGTGCGCCGAGGCCCACGACACCAGGACATGCACACTGAAGCACACGGACCCACAAATAAGGTGCGCGCTGTGTGGCAAAAACCACACAGCGGGCTACCAAGGTTGTGAGGTCCACAAAAGACACACACAACAGGCAAAGGGCGCTAAGGCCGCCCCCCACACACATAAGCTAAACACCATAAACCCCCCCAGACACACAAGAAAACCAAACACGACAACACACACAGACAAGGCCTGGGCTAAACCAAGGCCGGACACACCGAGGGCGACTTATGCTGAAGTGGTTTCTCCCCCGAGGAACCATGAAAGCGTGGCCCAGTCATCACAACACCAGACACCACCACGAGAACAACACCGGGAAACACACAACAACAACGACCAGGTCCACCATGACGGAGGAAGCTCTAGGGAACCCCACACACACTCCCCCCCCATGGATCAGTTGTTAGGCGTAATGGTGCAGACCATGAACCTCGTCATGGAAATGATGAAGGAATTCAGGGAAGCCCAGAAGCAGAACACACAGATCCTCGTCGCCCTTCAGGCAACAGTCCAGCAGTCGCTCCCCTCTGCGACTTCCTCAGTAGTACCAAAACCCCATCATGAATAGACGACCGAATATTCAAGGCCTGACAATGTGCGTCTTTAACGCAGACGGCATTGTTAATCAAGAGGTCGAGTTCAGAGAACTCATGAAGGAGTTCTCCATCGACATATGCATGATGGGGGAAACCCACCTAAAACCGGGAATAAAAGCGACAGTTCCCAACTACGTTACCTACCGTAAAGACAGGCCAACCCAAGGCGGAGGAGTGGCCATATATGTAAAAAGAGGGATCCCTCACCACCAGGTATTCTTACCAGCTACCAACAAAATCGAAGCAGTGGCAGTGGAAGTAACCACTGCCACTGGACCCCTAACAATTGTTGCAGTCTACCGACCCCCACATGACCAGATAGATGAGGGAGACATAGCTGCTCTAGGGCAAATTGAAGGCAAACTCATAATAGGGGGAGACTTCAATGCCAAACATCCTGATTGGAATTCTAGAGTAACCTCCAGAGCAGGTGCCAAACTGCAACAACTAGCGCACACCCACCACTTCGAAACATGGGGTCCAGTCGAGCCCACACATTTTCCGAAAAACGGAAGCAGGCCCGATGTGTTAGACATAGCTCTCACTAGGAGGATCGCAGGATTTGTGACCGCAAGGACAATCAACAGAATGTCCTCCGACCACAACCCAGTGATTCTGGAGGTCGATGTGGGAGAATGGGTAGCACTCCCACGGTACCAGACGTCATACAAACGTACAGACTGGGAGCGATACCAAGAAACTGTCGCCTCTGATATCGCTCGCGCTCCGCCACCTACTGCTGAAACAGTAGAACAAGCGCTACAAGACCTAACAGGCACCATCTTGCAGGCAGCGGAAGAAGCCACCCCTCCACAAAGGGATGGCCCACCGCCGCAAATACAGCTCCCGGAACACTTGCTAGCTCAAATTCGACATAAGAACAGAGTGGCAAAAGAGTGGAAGATCACCAGAAATCAGGCCACCAGGAGGCTGCTCAATCGTCTACAGAGAGAACTGAAGGTAGCGCTCAATGAGCACAGAAACCAGCAATGGCAAAACCGCCTCACAGCTCTCAAAGTAGACGATCATACTCTATGGCAAGCGACCAAACAGTTTACAAAACGACGCGCTAGGATGCCGCCACTGCATGGCGAACGGGGACTGGTCTACAGCCATGCTGGAAAGGCCAACGCCCTCGCCGACTCCTTCGAGAAGCAGTTCCAAGCGGCAGAACCCCAGGATGATGAGCATGAAAGAGTGGTCCGTCGTCAACTGGCCGTCTTCCTCAATGCTGAGGAGGACCCGGAAGACGAACCCACAGTTTTTGCCCCCGAGGACGTGGCAAGAGTAATCAGGTCCCTCCCTACAAAAAAGGCACCAGGGCACGACAGTGTCACTAATCAGTTAGTAAAAAATCTCCCACCCACAGCAATCACACACCTCGCGAACGTCCTCAACGAGATTACTCGTTCCCGTATTTTCCCAGCTTGCTGGAAACATGCGGAAGTGGTCGCGATACACAAACCAGGGAAAGACCCTCTATTCCCGCAGCACTACAGGCCGATTAGCCTCTTGCCAACTCTCAGCAAGATCTATGAGCGCCTCCTGCTAAGACCCATACAAGAACATATTACCAGAGAGCAAATTCTGCCGGATTTCCAATTTGGGTTCCGGCAGAACCACTCTGCCCCACAACAGGTCATGAGAATGGTCGAAGCAGCCACAGAGGGCTTCAACCACAGAGGCTACTGCGGGATAGTGCTACTAGACGTAGCCAAAGCCTTTGATTCAGTATGGCATAGAGGGCTACTCTACAAGTTGTACACACAAGGGTTTCCTGGGAGTATAGTTCAGCTCATCAAGAGCTATCTCACAAATAGGACTTTCTCCGTCAAAGTAGAAACTGCCACCTCCACCAGAAGGCGTATTCGTGCCGGGGTGCCGCAGGGATCGGTCCTGGGGCCCGTATTGTACAGTTTGTACACTGCGGATACACCAACGGCCCCCCTGGTGCACACTGCACAGTACGCTGACGATACAGCCTTCTACACGAGAAACGCGAACAAGGACCTGGTCATCCGTAGGCTACAAAAGGTTTTAGACGACACGGAAACTTGGGCCCGTCGCTGGCGCATCACCATCAATTCTGAGAAGACGCAGGCAATGCTGATTACCCGCAGGCTCGGAAGGCGCGAACCTCCCCAACGTCCCCCCCTCCACCTTCACCTAAATGGAATCCAACTCCCCTGGCGCAGAACCGCCAAGTACCTTGGCGTAACCTTGGACTCTCGTCTTACGTGGAAACCCCACATAGACGAGATCCACAGGAAGGTCTGCGCCAGAATGTCCATCCTATACCCTATCCTGAACGCAACCAGCTCCCTTCCCTGCCCAGTAGCAGTAAATGTTTACCAGGCCCTGATCCGGCCAGTAATGGAGTATGCGTGCCCTGTCTGGGGATACGCGGCAAAGCAGCACCTGGACAAACTCCAGAGGCTGCAGAACCGCGCCCTCAGAAGGGCGCTCCACCTACCTCTCGGATTCCCCACAGACGACTTACACGCCGCAGCCGAAATCCCACTCCTGAGAGAGCGTTTCCAGGATCTGGCAAGGGCCTTCTATGAGGGTTCTTCCAGATCCGGAAACGCGCTCATCCATTCCCTAGGTCGGTATGACATGTCCCGCGATAAGCATAAGCGCCCTATGACGATCTTCGACGATTAAGTCGAAGAGAAAATCCCAATACCCAATCCCTAATCCAGTTCCTTCCCATATAACACCAATCTTTTCGCCTACCCCAGGCAAGTACCAGACTCACTCACAACAAACATCACAAGTCACAGACACCAAAAAACTATAGAAAAATCACACACACACGTTCACAGGGGAGTAAAAGCCGAAAGGCTACAAACTCCGCCTCACACTTCCCCAAAGAGGGGAAAGTAATAGATGTGAGCAGCAGTAGTCCCGCCGCCACGCACTCCGCTGCTCGACTCGCTGCGGCTCGCACCGTTACGTTACGTGTTTCAACTAGCCAAACGCCATGTCCGGACGCGGAAAGGGAGGCAAAGTCAAGGGCAAGTCAAAGTCCCGCTCAAGCAGGGCTGGGCTCCAGTTCCCGGTCGGCAGAATCCACCGCCTCCTGCGCAAGGGAAACTACGCCGAGCGCGTCGGCGCCGGGGCGCCCGTCTACCTCGCCGCCGTCATGGAGTACCTCGCGGCTGAGGTGCTCGAGCTGGCCGGAAACGCGGCCCGCGACAACAAGAAGACGCGCATCATCCCGCGCCACCTGCAGCTCGCCATCCGCAACGACGAGGAGCTCAACAAGCTCTTGTCGGGCGTCACCATCGCACAGGGTGGTGTCCTGCCCAACATCCAGGCCGTCCTGCTGCCAAAGAAGACCGAGAAGAAGGCCTAAACAGAGAGCGCGGAGCTGCGCTTGCGTGCTCCCTGCACGCAAACGCGCCTGCCTTTGCCTTGCCGGCTCGGCTCACAACAATCGGCCCTTTTCAGGGCCACCACACAAACCTACGTCCAAAGCAAAGTTTCCGTCGTCCGTGCTCGCCGCACTTTACACAACACGTCCACATACATACATTGCACAGCCAGCGCCGGCGCACGTCCGCCATCTTGTCCACAGCCCGTGTGGCCGAACGCGCACACATTTTGTCGTTTCTCTCTTTTTGTCTTTTTCCTGTTTCTGCACCCCTCCGCGCACGCACAGAGTCGCGTTCCAAACGACAACGACATCAATACACCGATAATGTGATGATCATTGTTAGCATTCTAATGTTTCAATTAAAGGGGCGCGCGTGGCACACACAGCGCGTAAACGGTCCGACGACGACACGCCGGCCGCCGCGCGCTCCAAACGCACAGGCACAGGACAAAACCAAACAGCTGATCCGATCGATCGATCCGGCCGGCCCGCCCGCCTATGCCCACGCCACAAACAAACAAACAACAAACCACGCACACACTGGACTCAGCCGCGCCCATCGCGTCAAACTCAAAAACTAACGCACGCGCAGCACAACAACAACAACAACAACAACACGCACAGGCAACACAGACTCTTTCGCACTTTTCAATCTCCGAACAGTGTGGTGGCCCTGAAAAGGGCCGTTTTCGTCTCTCCCACCAAGCACGGGCACGGCACGGCCGCGGGAAGGCCACAACGCAGCACAGCACACCGGCTGGCTGGCTGCCTGCCTGCCTAACCGCCGAAACCGTACAGGGTGCGCCCCTGCCTCTTCAGGGCGTACACCACGTCCATGGCCGTCACAGTCTTGCGCTTGGCGTGCTCAGTGTACGTCACCGCGTCGCGGATCACGTTCTCCAGGAACACCTTCAGCACTCCGCGGGTCTCCTCGTAGATCAGACCAGAGATGCGCTTCACGCCGCCCCTGCGAGCCAGGCGGCGGATGGCGGGCTTCGTGATGCCCTGGATGTTGTCGCGCAACACCTTGCGGTGCCGCTTGGCGCCACCCTTGCCCAGCCCCTTTCCTCCCTTGCCGCGGCCTGTCATTCTTCTTCCTTCCTCCTCCTCAAGCAAGCAAGCGAAAAAACACAAGCGCCAGCTCCTCACCCGGCGCTAGCGAGTCGGCTTTTTTTTTTTTTTTTTTTTTTTTTTTTTTTCCACGTCTCTGGGATGGAGAACGTGTGGCTGTTGATGCGCGATATAATCCGCTTTTCAGCCATGGGGGTTGGAATGTGATGCTGTTTTGTCACAGTTTATTTCTTCAATGGGGATTGTTTTTTCCTTTTGTTTGGGTTCATTCCGATTCATATTGGAGGTATTCTTTCTTTTCTGAATATTCATTACATTATTTTAATTTCTTTTTTGGTGGGAATACTCGCCCTGGCATTCGCCTTACAGCTTGAGGAAAACCACCAAAACCTCAGCTAGGGCGGAACGAATATTCATCTATGTGATACATTATCTTCTATTCTAGTGAGTTGTGTTCTTAATCTGTTTTCCTAATCTAGTTTGCTATCGTAATTCAAATTTTTGAGTTCTTTCTATAGCTCATGGTTCAGTTCTCTTAGCCTATCCTAGTCTACTTGTCTTATTCTATGTAATTTTGTCCATTTGGTGTTCTTTCTATAGCCTATGGTCCAGTTCTCTTAACCTATCCTA
Source organism: Schistocerca nitens (assembly GCF_023898315.1). Lineage (NCBI taxonomy): Eukaryota > Metazoa > Arthropoda > Insecta > Orthoptera > Acrididae > Schistocerca > Schistocerca nitens. The sequence goes on from NW_026046042.1 coordinate 761,427, forward strand.
GTTTACTTGTCTTATTCTACGTGAATTGTCTATTTGGTGCTCCTTCTGGTTGGAGTAGTATTGTCTTTTTCCTTTTCCGAGTCTGTGATGTCTTAGTCTTCTATTTCGTGTATGAGGTGTAGGACTGGAGTGATGTGCTCTGGTATGAATTCTTGTATACATTTGGCTATTGTGTATGCTGGGAGTGGGTATTGGAAGTGGGGGTACCTAAATTTCCAGTGTTTATTTGTTAGGATGTCTTTTATAGGTCCATCAGTTATAAGTCTTTGCGATCCATAGTTAGCAATTTGGAAGCGGCATCTGTCTGGGATTGGGATAGTGTTCGTGATGGTGTGAATGTCAGTGGAGGAGGTGTTTGGATTTAGTCGTCCGGCGATGCGGAGATTACGTCTGTCGTGTGCCTGTATCCTGTTGGTTTGCGCTGCTGAGTTCAGCCATGTAATTGCCGCGTACTCGAGTACGGGTCTGACAAAGCAGCTATACGTATGGACTGAAACCCAGGAGGGGGCACCGTAGAATCTCCCTTTTATGAGTCTTATTAAGTTCATACGGGCGCGAGCTTTATCAATGATGAGGGAAGTGTGAGGTTGCCAACTTAGAGTGTAGTCCAGTGTGATACCTAGATATTGGGCTGTGTTTTTCGGGTAAATTTCTTTGTTCCATAGGGTTACCTTTAGGGAGTCTGGGATCTGGTTACGTTTTTGGCAGAGATGCCTATGACGGAAGAGGATTAGCTGGCTTTTGGCTGGGTTCGGTTTTATTCGCCACTTGCACATCCATCTTTCGAGTTTGCTGATGTAGTCTTTAGCTAGGGTTTGTACGCTTGCTGTTGACGTACCGGAGCACCAGTAAGCGGTATCGTCGGCATAGAGGGCGAGGCCTTCGCACCAAGTTTCAGGTTTCGGTATATCGGCGGTGAATAGTTTGTATAGGGTAGGGGAGAGTACCGCTCCTTGTGCCACACCGGCCTCGGGGGTGAAGGGGGTAGATAGAGTTCCTCCTACTGTTACCTGCCCCTGCCGGTTGGAGAGGATGTTGCGGATTAATTTACAGATCAGGGGTGGGAATCCCTGAGCCCAAAGTTTGTATATCAGTCCCCTGTGCCACACCTTGTCAAATGCCCTCTCGATGTCTAGGAACAGTGCCAGAGTGCACTCGCCTCTGTTTAGGGCTTCAGCTATGTGGTCCGTAATTCTGACTATACAGTCAGTTGTGGAGTGATTCCGACGAAAGCCTGCTACGGTGCGAGCTCTCTGCCGCCGCCCCCCTATATAGACTCTGGCCCGCCCTCCCCCCACCACGCGCACCGAGGGCATATAAGCGCGGCGCGGGGCCGCGCGGGCCCGTTGTCAAGGCAGCACCGGACGCTTCGTGTACCGCACGCACCTCCACGCCGCTCTTCCGCTATGGCCCGCACAAAGCAAACGGCCCGCAAGTCCACCGGCGGAAAGGCGCCGCGCAAACAGCTCGCCACCAAGGCGGCGAGGAAGAGCGCGCCCGCCACCGGCGGCGTCAAGAAGCCCCACCGCTACAGGCCGGGCACCGTCGCCCTGCGGGAAATCAGGCGCTACCAGAAGAGCACAGAGCTGCTCATCCGCAAGCTGCCGTTCCAGCGCCTAGTGCGCGAGATCGCCCAGGACTTCAAGACCGACCTGCGCTTCCAGAGCTCCGCAGTCATGGCCCTGCAGGAGGCCAGCGAGGCCTACCTCGTCGGCCTCTTCGAAGACACCAACCTGTGCGCAATCCACGCCAAGCGCGTCACCATCATGCCCAAGGACATCCAGCTCGCGCGCCGCATCCGCGGCGAGCGCGCCTAGAAACCGCGCCGCGCACGCGCGCCCGCCCAACAAAAACGGCCCTTTTCAGGGCCACTAACATCTCTCCGTCGCGAGCAAAACTTTTGTCGGTCTTGCCGCCCCGCAAAACAAACAACCACCAATTCCCCTCCCGTCCACAGCCGCTCTCGCCAACAATCGACGTCATCCCATCCCTCACAATACACACACACACACAACAGCCGGACGACGTCACCAACACACCGCGGGTGGCTGGCCGCCGCCGTCTCCGAGGCGCGCGCACGCTACGCTACACTACACTACACTACACTACACTACAACGTCAACGCCACCGCGCCTTCCCAATTCCCGCCGGCCACTTCCACGTCTCACGTCCCCCCCCGCCGCTTTCAAAGAGAGAGAGAAGAGACAACACACACACACAAAAGACACGACATCCGCAAAGCAAGCAAACACACAAACAAACAAACAAGAGTCTCCAGAAACATACATGAGCAACCAAACGTCGGCCGCCGCAAAAAAAACAACAACAACAACAAAACAAAAAACAACAGAGACCAACAAACGGCCACAACCGCTCCGCTACCGCGCGCCGCCGCCTACCGCCACCGGCACCACAATCCAACCACCACGGCACGCAAACAGTACCCACAAAGGGTCACACACAACCAACCACACCGGCGCATGCACGACAATCAACGCCTTCCCGACGTCCTTTGATGGCCCTGAGAAGGGCCGTTTTGGGCCGCGCGACAGCCGCAGCCGTGCCATCGCGCGCCACTAAGACGACGCGGGGGAGGGCGGTGGGGGACGACGGCGTCAAGCGCCAACCCCTCTCCCTTGCCTTTCTTTAACTTTACTACTTTACTTCTTCTTCTTGGGCGACGCCTTCGCCTTAGACGGCGTCGTCGCCTTCTTCGGGCGCGGCGCCTTCGGCTTCTTCGTCGGAACCTTGGCGGCCTTCTTCGCCTTCGACGGCGACTTGGCCTTGGCCGGCTTGGCCGCAGCCGCCTTCTTCGCACCCGCGGGAGCCGCCGACGCCGCAGACGCCTTCTTGGCGGCGCCCGCCTTCCGACCGGTCGCCGCCTTCACGCCACCAGCCTTCTTTGCGCCGGCCGCGCGGCCGCCCTTCTTCTCCTTGCTGGCCGGAGCGGCGCGCTTCTTCTTCGCACCGCCGGCACGAGCCTTGCCGCCCTCGGCCGCCCCGCCGCCGGCGCCGGCAAGCTTGAAAGAGCCGGACGCGCCCTTCCCCTTCGTCTGCACCAGCTCGCCAGCCACGACGGCCGACTTGAGGTACTTCTTGATAAAGGGCGCCAGCTTCTCCGCGTCCAGCTTGTAGTGCGCGGCAATGTACTTCTTGATCGCCTGCAGCGACGAGCCGCCGCGCTCCTTCAGACTCTTGATGGCGGCCGTCACCATCTCAGAGGTGCGCGGGTGCGCAGGCTTGGCGCGCGGCTTCTTCGCAGACGCCGCAGACTTGGCCTTCTTCGTCGTGCCGGTGGCGGCGGGTGCCGCAGCAGTCTCGTTCGTAGCCGCCTGATCTGCCATTATTTCGACGGACGACGCGCGTACACACAACAACAGAACAGCGAGAGAGCGGCGAGAGCACGGCAGAGAATAGCCGCCGCGCCGCCAGGCCCAGCCAGTGTCGCGGGCGGGCGCGGACGGCCGAGAGAGCGGCCGCCACTCTGCGCGCCGCCGCGCCGCGCCTCCCGCGCTTGCTACCGCCCAACGTCCGACAGCCTGTGCGGACCAGCCCCAAACCTGCGCCGCAACCACCCGCGCCATTCAAACCACCGAGGATGGGGCTACACACGGCCACACCACAGTCGCCAACCAGTCGCCACGGCAGCGCCGCAAACCACGGCCAAACTGCAGCTACCGCGCGCTACAGCCTGGCTCGGCCCGCCGAGAATCGCCGCCCCCGCCCAAATGCCGCCCCCACAGCCCCAGCCGACGACCCGCCACAATGGCCAAACCTTCGGCAAAACTGGCGCACCGTCGCCGCGCCAGCCCGGCCAGCGCGGCCGCCGCCACAGCCACACAAGCGGAGGCGTGCGGCGATGACGGCCGTGCAAACGCACCTCCGCCGCCCCATCGCCCTCCCACCGTTTCCCGATCGGCCCGCGGCCGTCGGGCCACCTCGCCCGCCAACATTCGCGCCCGTTTCTCACAAAATTGCCCGCCGCAAAACAAAAACGAGCGCCGCCTGCGCAACATGGCCACCGGCCAACCGAGGCGCCGCCGCCCCTCGCCGCTTTAAGCGACGGTGGCTAACCGCCATCCGCAACTACAGACGCACCGAATCTGCCTTCAAAAGCACACACCGACAGCCGACCTCTAACATTTAGACTCCGCAAGCCACCCAACGGTGTGTGGCGGAGGGCACTTCACGTGCCACTGTCATTTACCTCCCTTCGCTGTTCCAGTCGCGTATGGTTTCGCGGGACGAACTGACAGTCTGCAAAAAAAAAACACCGCCTCCGTGCGCGCTCGAATCTCTCTAACCACATCCATTCGTGATCTCCTCGGGAGGTATACACGTAGGGGGGAAGCAATATATTCGATACCCCATCCAGAAACGCAATATCGCGAAACCTGGCGAGCAAGCTACACCGCGATGCAGAGCGCCTCTATTGCAGGGTCTGCCGCTTGGGTTTGTTAAACATCTCCGTAACGCTATCACGGTTACCAAATGACCCTGCGACGAAACGTTGGATCGTCTCCGGTCGCCTCCGTCAACGCGACCTGGTACGGATCCCACACTGATGGGCAACACTCACGTATGGGTCGAACGAACGGGTGTTTTGTAAGCCACCTCCTCCTTTGTTGATGGACTACATTTGCTACGCATTCTCCCAATAAATCGCAACCTGGTACCCGCCTTACCACCAATTACTTTTTTTGTTTTTTTTTTTTTTTTTTTTTTTTTTATATGATGATCATCCCACTCCCAATCACTCCGCACGCATACTCCCAGATATTTTACAGACGTAACTGCTACCAGTGTTTGTCCCGCTATCATCATATAATCAATCATACAATAAAGGGTCCTTCTTTCTTATATTATTCGCAATACATTACATTTGTCTATGTTAAGGGACAGTTGCCACTCCCTGCACCACGTGCCTATCCGCTGCAGATCGTCCTGCATTTTTCGCTGCAACTTCTCTGTATACTACAGCATCATCCGCGAAAAGACGCATGCAACGTCCGACACTATCTACTAGGTGTGTGAAGAGCAATGGGTCCCATAACACTCCCCTGTGGCACGCCAGAGGTTACTTTAACGTCTGTAGACGTCTCTCCATTGATAACAACATGCTGTGTTCTGTTTGCTACAATCTCTTCAGTCCAGCCACACAGTTGGTCCGACATTCTGCAGACTCTCTTACATTGTTTATCAGGCGACAGTGCGGAACTGTATCGAACGCCCTCCTTCCGGATGTCAACCAAAATGGCATCTACCTGGGAGCCTGTATCTAATATTTTCTGGGTCCCATGAACAAATAAAGCGCGTTGGGTCTCACACGATCGCTGTTTCCGGAATCCGTGTTGATTCCTACATAGTAGACACTGGGTTTCCAAAAAACGACATGCTACTACTCGAGCATAAAACATGTTCTCAAATTCTACAACCGACCGACGTCACAGATATAGGGCCTATAGTTTTGCGCATCTGCTCGACGACCCTTCTTCAAGCCCGGGACTACCTGTGCTCTTTTCCAATCATTTGGAACCCTCCGTTCCTCTAGAGACTTGCGGTACACGGCTGTTAGGAGGTTCTGTCGCGTACTCTGTGTAGAATCGAATTGGTATCCCGTCAGGTCCAGTGGACTTTCCTCTGTTGAGTGATTCCAGTTGCTTTTCTATTCCTCCTTGGACACTTATTTCGATGTCAGCCACTTTTTCGTTTGTGCGAGAAGGAACTGCAGTGCGGTCGTCCTCCGTGAAACAGCTTTGGAAACAGGTGTTTAGTATTTCACAGCTTTTTACGCGTGTCATCCTCTGTTTCAATGCCATCATCATCCCGGAGTGTCTGGATATGCCGTTTCGAGCCGCTTACTACTGATTCAACGTACGACCACAACGTCCCAGGATTTGATTTGATTTGATTTGATTTCCTGTCACGTCGGTACATGGAATTTTACTTTCGCATTCACCGGACGCTTCACGCATAGCCCTCCTTACGCTAACTTTGGACATCGTTTAGCGTCTGTTTGTCTGAGAGGTTTTGGCTGCGTTTCAACTTTGAGTGAGGCTCTCTTTGCTTTCGCTATAGTTTCCTAAACTTTGGTTGTTGTACCGCGGTGGGTTTTTCCCATCCCTCACAGTTTTACTCGGCACGTACCTGTCTAAGACGCATTTTACGATTGCCTTGCACTTTCTCCATACACACTCAACATTGTCGGTGTCGGAGCAGACATTTGCGTTTTCATCTGTCTGGTAGTCTCAAATCTGCCTTCTATTACTCTTGCTAAACAGATAAACCTTCCTCCCTTTTTTTTTTTTTTTTTTTGTATATTCCTATTAACGTCCATATTCAGCGATGCTGCAACGGCCTCTTGATCACTGGGTCCCTGTTCTGCACATACAGAGTCGACAAGTTCGGGGTCTGTTTGTCATCGGTAGGTCCACGATGTTATCTCCACGAGTCGGTTCTCTCTCTGTTTAATTGCTCGCGGTAATTTTCGTTCGGATAGTGCACTCAGTATAATGTCACTCGATGCTCTGTCCCTACCACCCGTCCTGAACATCTGGCACATTGAAATCTCCACCTAAGACTGTAACACGCTGGGGAAAGGAAAATGTATGTCCACATTTTCTCTCACGTGTTCGGCCACTAATGCTGCTGCGTCGCGAGGTCGGTAAAAGGAGCCAATTATTAACCTAGCTCGGCTGTTGAGTGTACCCTCCACCCACAATAGTTCACAGGAACCGTCCACCACTTCTACTTCACTACACAGGATAAACTACTACTACTAACAGCGACGAACCACTCCACCACCGGTTGCATGCACGCTATCCTTTCTAAAGCACCGTCTGTACCTATAACGATTGCAGCTTCGGTGCTTTCTATCAGCGCTTGACGTTCCGGTACTTCGACAGTTGACAATTACAATACCGATTGCCGCTTGGTCCCCGCATGTCCTGACCTTGCCCCGCGCCCGTTGAGGCTGTTGCCCTTTCCGTACTTGCCCAAGGGCCATCCAACCTAAACAGAACCGCCCAGCCCACGCCACACAACCCCTGCTACCCGTGTAGCCGCTTGTTGCGTATAGTGGACTCCACCTAAGACTATAACATGCCCTAAGGCATTCGCGGTGTACACCACCCTAAGGTGAGGTTAGGTTAGGTGGACGTGGGTTAGGTTAAGGGTTACAGTTAGGTTAGGCGTCAAAGTTAGGTTAAGCGTTCGGACGTGAGGCGTCAGGTGGCCGCACCTACCTTACGGCCGGACATCTTAGGTTAGAGGTTAGGTTAGGTTAAGGCGCCGAGAGGTCCGCGGTCAGGTTACGTTCACCTTCGGGCGCCACACGTAGGTTTCAAAGGTGTGTCGGTCGGTCGTCGGCAAGCCGCAAAAACTACAGACGACGTCGACCAAACCGCCGCAAGACCGAGCAGGAGGCAGATATACCGGCCGGCCGGCCGGCCCCACACACACACAACACAACACAAAATTAAAAACACCACCCACCGGCCAAACGGCACAAAAAACAAAAAAAACAAAAAACCACAAACCCGAGCACCACGTCGACCAGAGGCAACCCGCCGCTCACGCGACATGGCTGGCAACTAAGGGGCAAACTGCAACGGCGCTTTCCGCACCGGGCCGGATGCACGTACGACAACACCGCTACCCGTACGCAGGCCTCCCATTGCACACAGCCGCTCTGTGTTTGAACATCATCAATGGCGCGCCCGCGCCTCGTCGCGGTCGCAGCCATAACGCCGCCACTTTTGCACCAACACATTCACGCACGGCAAAACAGCTCGCCGACACAGCACAGCCGACAAACAAAAACAACCCGCGAGACGGGGGCGACAACGACAACGACAACGACAACGACAACGACAACGACAACAGCAAACAACTCGCACCAAGCGTCCAACAGGTAACAAACGGACAAGCACAGCCACTGCTAACGGCCACGACGCCCCAGCGGCACACTGCTCCTTTCCCGCCACACTCGATTCACAACGCACGCACGCGACCCCGTCAACGACACCGACACGACACACGACGGGCTCCCTTCCCGCAACCTACACCTTTCCGCCACTACGCACAGCTCCACCCGACGCGCCCGTCGCAACGACACTACTGCACGCACTATCCACCCGCCTCCTCCTCTCCCCCCCCCCCTTCCCGTACACAACAACACGGCCAAAAACAACACTCACGACCCAAACATAATAACGACATGGCACGTGCATCGGCGCACACCCCAACCAGTCACCGTCGACAACCACACGCAAGGCACGAAACCGGCGTCCTTCCACGTTGCCATCAAAGCTGCACAAACAACCACAGGAGGAACCACCAACAACGGGCCGGCCCGCCGGCCCGCCCCAATATTCTCCCACCCTCACCTCACGCCGCAACCACCAAACGCACATTCCCGCTCGCTACCACACACCTCTCGGCGGCCGCTTCGCAAAAACATGACGTGACGTGACGTGACGTGACATCATCACATCACGGGCTACGCACGCACACCGACCCACTTTCCTGCCCTTCGCCCTCTTCTTTCCGACGCCTGCCTTCGGCCGAGCACACGTACGTGGCACAACGCCCAACACAGTCACACACAGTCGACAGGCGCACGCCCAGGCACGCAACGACGCAGCGCAGCAAAGGCGCCCGCAACACATACCTCCTCTCTCTTCTCGCCGCCGACCGCCCGCCAGCCAGCCAGCCAGCCACTCGCAATGTGCACTGCCAACCAGCCACACGTCCACCGCGCCGCCTCCGACCACCCGCCAGGGGGGCGCTCACGTCCGCGACAACAGCGCGGCCCGCCGCCGGGCGGGCCCAGCCGAACCCAGCCCAGCCGGCGCGCGCTGCTCTGCACTCGGCGCGCCACACATCCTGCTGCAGACCGGGCTCGTCTCTCTGTACGCGTCTGCCCGCATCTCGTCTTCCTGCGCATCAACACAACGAGGCCGCGTGAGCAAACCCCCCCGTCACAACGCCACATCACACACTGCCTTGTCTACCGCCTAAATGCACTCACCAGCCATCCGCTTCGTCTTCGTCTTGTTTACTCGTTGTTGTTGCAGCGGCGCACACAGCCCCGGCCGGCCGCATCCGAGGGTGGCCCGCCGCCAGCGTCTCCTCCTTGGGCACAGGTGCGGTGCGGTGCCGTGCCGTGCCGTGGCCGCCCATCCATCCAACCGCACGCATTTTGCTGGCCGCCTCTGCTGCAGAAGAAGACAAAAAAAAAAACGAAACGTACAAACATACACGCACCCACAGCGTGGCCACACACGGACGGGACCGACAGGCTCCAAGGCGACCAAAGGATAAAAACAAAATAAAACACTAAAAGACGCAAGCAAGCACCAAGCAAGCTGTCGCCTCGCGCCTCTGTCCTTCCGCCCCCGCCATTCTCTCCCACCACATGCCCACAAACACCACCGCCTCCCCCTCCCCGCACCTCCACATTCGCCCCCTCCATTTTGTTCCTTTCTCGTTCTTCCCTTCTGTGTGTCTGCGTGCGTGCGCGGGCGGCGCCTCTCAACATCCGCCGGCCGTCCGTCCCGTTTTCGCCGTACCACACACGCCACCGCCTCGCCTCCTCCCCGTCCACCACCGCCGCCCCTGTCCGCCCCGCACAACACCATACACCGCTGCTTGTCCTGGCCGTTGCCACCAAAGGCGCCAGCCGCAAACCGCGCCAACGCCGCAGCGCGCGTGCCTCCTTCCTTCTTGCTTCCTTCTCCGTGCCGACGCGGCCTCTATTCCCGCACCCATTCGGCCGACGACACAGCCGTTGGGCTCCGCACTGCGCGTACCGGCGTTACGCACGCACACCCACCCCCCTCGCGAACGCACGACTCATTCATTGTCTTTGTTGTTTCTCCTCTTTCTTAACGTCTTTGTTTGTTGTTTGTTTTCTTTTTTTTTTTCGTTTTTCCCCACCGCCACATGTGACACAATGCCTCCCTCCACCTTTCGTTCGTGGTTGCTTGCTTTGTTTCTCTTTCTCATTGGTACACGTCCGACGCGCTCCATTTCCACCACACCACGGCCATCGGCCTCCTCAACGGGCAGGCGCAGTGTGCCATTCTCCGGCGCACAAGCACACCGCGCGGTACTGGCGCGGCTCGCCACGCCACGCCACGCCACGCCACGCCACGCCACCGGTGCGCAGCAGCACATGTGATGTCTCGCAACACGACACGCGGTGCGCACACCCCGACCACGCGGCTCTAAAGGCATGGCACCGGCGACATGCGCCGCCCCAGCCACGCATCCGTCGTCTCAAGTTGTTCACTGCCAGCCGCGTCTGAGGCTACAACCGCACCACCACATCAACGGTCCCCCTCCCGGCAACACATTTGTTGCACAAACAAACACAACCGCCGAGCGCAGCGCGAACCACCCACACGCGCCCTCCGCGTCTCCTTTCTCTCCTTTCGCCCCCTCCCATCTCCCGAATATGCCAGCAGCGCAGCGTTACGCGTGCCCCTCACCCGTCCACACTACCGCGAAACGAGCACGCCTTCCGGGCCACATGCAAGGGCACGCCCACCACCAAATACTGCCGTATTCACGGACGCAGTTCGCAACACGCAACGCACTCTCCACCTACCTTCTTTCTCTCGTCCCTTCTCTTTAAAAACAAAACAAACACACAAACCAACCAACCACGGCTAACACACTTTTTCGCGACACCTTTGACTGCGTTATCTTGACCGTGACGGCAGCTATCGACCATCCATTCCCCACTACACACACACACACACACATCATTCGCTACACCGCACACGAAACGGCAAAGGGCAAGGCACTCTCTCATAGATTCTTCCTCCGAGCCATATCGGGCGAACGTTGCATCCGGGAAGGCAATGCAATTCAGCCGTCACTTGCAGCCGCGCCGTAAACGCATTTCAGTGCGGCTGCAATGCACGGGAACGTTCCGTTGCTCTAGACGGCGCCTCTCCGTTTTTCCCCTGTTTCGTTTTCCGGTGATTGCTTCCCCTTCTTCTCTTTCTTCGTTTCGTTTTATTATTTTCGTTCCCCTCCTCCACCATTGTTTCCGTCCCCACAGTTTTTTTTTGCTCATTCCACACGTTCTGCCCAGACAAGACATGACATTCGACCGATCACAGCCAGCCTTTCGTCGCCGTTCGCAGCGCCGACGGTGCCACAGTGAGACGGGTGTTCGGACCGACACGTTGCCGTGATGCCGATAGACAGCTACTCAGAGCCGCCGGATCGGATCACATCACCGACAAACCGGCCATTTCACCGGGGGACACACAGACAACCGCGTGTACGCCCATAACAACAAACAACGACCGTCGTCGTCTACCGTCACTGAACCGAACACACGTGCACCTTGAATGACGACACCGGCGTGCGTGCGTGCGCACAACAATCAATCATTCAATCAACTGCAGAAACGGCTATCAAAATCAAGGGCCAAATAAATGGGTACACCACCGTGCGTGTCGCCTACCCCACCCGCCCGTACAATTCTTGCGTCTTCCTAATGACTAGTAAAGACACGTCCATTTGTTTTAAAACGTCACCAACACACCTCCACGCCGTACAGCAAAGGGAATAGTAGACGGCAACACAACATTTCACCCTCGCCATCATGTATGTATGTATGTATGTATGTATGTATGTATGTATGATGTGACAAACAAACAAACCCGCAGACGGCCCTAACGGTGACATCCAACAATCGCGAGGGGTTTCAATTGCAGTCACGTGACTAACCGGGCAGACAGAGACAAAGAAAGGAAAGGAAAGGAAATCAGCGACACAGACAACACCTCCTGTCTATGTGTCGACAAACAAACAACCAACCAACCACGCCAAGACTCGCGAGCACGCATAACCACATTCGAGACCACCACCACCACCACCACCACCACCAGCTGCTTCGCAACCAACCAAACCGGGTAGCTAGCTATGCGCCGCCTCACACAAACAACAATTCCGCTCTTCCCGCAAAGGCAATTTGGTGGCCCTGAAAAGGGCCGTTTTTTGCCGCTCTCGCAACGGAGGGGAGCTCCCTAGAGCCTTAACCCCCTCACTTGGAGCTCGTGTACTTGGTCACCGCCTTCGTGCCCTCGCTCACGGCGTGCTTGGCCAGCTCGCCAGGCAGCAAGAGCCGCACAGCCGTCTGGATCTCGCGGGACGTGATGGTCGAGCGCTTGTTGTAGTGCGCCAGGCGAGACGCCTCGGCCGCAATGCGCTCGAAAATGTCGTTCACGAAGCTGTTCATGATGCTCATCGCCTTCGACGAGATGCCCGTGTCGGGGTGCACCTGCTTCAGCACCTTGTAGATGTAGATGGCATAGCTCTCCTTCCTCTTGCGCTTCTTCTTCTTGTCGCCCTTCGAAATGTTCTTCTGCGCCTTGCCAGCCTTCTTGGCGGCCTTCCCGCTAGTCTTGGGCGGCATCTCGAACGTACAACAGCAAGCAGCAAGCGCTCCCCTCTAGTCAGCGTCTCCCCACACAGTGGCACCCGCCGCTACCGCAACACCGCACCTTTACCAGCTCGCCCTGTTGCGGCCGCCGACCAATGGGGCGCGCGCGCAACCGGCCGCCGCACCCGAGCCCATAAAGGGACCCCCACCCTAGTCCCGCCGCCATACGCTGAGCAGCAGCCGGTGCGAGCGCACGCGTGTTAGGCTACGCTAGTTCCACCGACCGCGCTGACTGTGAAGCCTTAGGCACCTCGCTTGCGAGGAACACTGCGGGGGCATTTGGTGAATTCCAGTGCAGCTCCGAGTGAGAAGTGTCCCGGTTGCGTTCTTGTTAGGACACAAACGGGCCTTGTAGGGCCAGCGGGTTCTTTTAGAATTGTGCAAAGCGGCACCCTGAGCTTTTTAGCGTCAGCGGGAGCCGTTGGGCAAATTGTCGTTGTGTTTGGTGAGTTGGAGCAGCACCTTGGGAGTCGCTGCAGTTATTACTGCCACGACGCGAGGCGCGTCTCCTTGTTGCCGCGGGCCGCTTTGCCGCCCGGTTCGGGCGCCCCAGCTGCCGCGGGGAATCTCCCTGCTCCCCCGAGAAGTAGGGTATTTGCGTGTCAGGGCCTGGAAGACGACCAGATCCGTCTGGAACTGCTCGCCGGCCAGTATACCCGCGCACGTCAGACGTTAGGGCTGAGTGTTGGCTGGAAACGTGTAACGGTGACAACAAAGGCCGCACTCAGCAATCCCTTGGCAGCCTTTGACTTTGCCGCCCCCACCCTGCGCACGGACATGGAGGATTCGGTGGAGATCCACGTGGCGAGAGAAGGGACGGGATTCACTGTAAAAAGGATGGACCGCAGGGGACTGGGCACGATACTCAGTAGCCCGCTGATTCAGAATGTTCTCCCACACCTCGATCCTGAGGAGGAGAGGAGGCTGATGCAGCGGGTTATTAAAACGGAAAAACGTAGGGAACGGAGGAGAGAGGAACACCGAAGGGAACGGGCAAAACAAGACACACAATGTAGTAGGGAAATAGAGAGGAAAGCAGAAAGGAGAATTCTCCCAAAACCTACAGCAAAATTGCTCATCAAGGAGAAAAGGAAGCGCGCCAAGTCACCAATGCGCAAAGCAGGGGCGCCCGTGCTTCCTCTATATTTCCAAACACAGACAGACATAGATAGGGCGGACACAGTTGCAGGGACGGCCACTCGAGGCCCAACCAGCATATCTGTGAGGAAATCGACTGCGACAGACGCGACTCCCGCAGACGTATTAGCGACAGACGGGACTGCAAATGACGAAACAAAAGCAGGCACGACTGCGACAGACGCGCCTCCCGCAGACGCACTAGTGACAGACGAGACTGCAAACGACGAACCAAAAGCAGGCACGTCCTCCGAAACACACAACACACATGACACACCGGTCCAAATACACGACACACCGGCCACAGACTCGCCCCAGAGCCCAGAGCCGGCACACACAGCCACCAGCGCTGCCGCAGAGAGTACGCCCGCCACAGCCGAGGAACCGGAAGATAACGGGACCTTCGAGCTGGCGCGGCGCACGGCCAAGGCCACGCCACCACCAACCGCGGCCAGCACTGCATGCGCCACACAAAATAAATTCGCCGCGCTCGATGAAGACGCAGAAGCACAAGCACCACTACCACCAACGACACAACAAAACACAAACACCCCAAAGCACGAAAAACTGCCACCCATAGTAGCTACATTTCCCGACACCTACAAAAAGATGTATGATCTTATCACCGCCGCCATAGGAGACGAGCGTTTCCACGCAAAATCTGCCGGCGGTGATAAGATCAAAATCACACTAAAAACCCTAGACGACTACACCACCATCAAAAACACCCTAAAAACACACAATATAGCACACTACACGTACCCGACAGGCGCGCAGAAGACCCTCAAAGTCGTTCTGAGAGGCTTCCCCACACGCACCGATCCCGTCGATATCAAAGAAGCCATAACGGCGAAAGGATATGATGTAAGATCGGTGCGTAAACAGGGCTCAAACAACCGAGACCCACTATACTGCGCCACACTAATCGACACCCCACAGCACCGGAAGTTGTTCCAGGAAACCCGAATAATGGGCCTTGGAATAACCACGGAACCACTAAAACAGAAATCAAGGGCACCTCAGTGCTTTAATTGCCAAATCATTGGGCATGTCAATTACCACTGCGAAATGCCACCACGCTGCGTGCGGTGCGCTGGCAACCATGCGTCTAGGGAGTGCCGAATGACGCCCCAAGACAAGCCAAAATGCGCAAACTGCAGCGGCGCCCACACAGCCAGTTACCAAGGCTGTCCAGCACACAAGAGGGCCAAGGCCCGACAAACAGGGCAGATCACAAACAACAGGAACACCAACCAAGCAATAACACGAAACAACACTAACAAACCAAACAGCACCACACAAAAAACGCAAACAGAAGACACTACAACAAAACCGCGAAACAAAGAAAAAGAAGACAACACAAACACGCAAACTTCCAGCCCAAGTACACGGACACAGGACGACACACGCTCCTACGCAAGAGCAGTATCACCCGCACAGACCCCCACAACGGAATACACGAACCCAGCAGCAACGACAACACAAACAAGCAACACACCCATACACCACTTCTCCCAAGCCCTGACGGAAGTCATCAAGCTCATGGACAAGCTCATGCAGACCATGACAAAGAAATTTGACCAGCTCTCCGCCGACATCTCATCGGCAGTTAGGACCTCGCAGACCACTGCGACAACCAGTGATACAACACCGCATCATGGCTAGGCCAGCAATTCAGGGTTTTAAACTATGCACGTTTAACGCCATGAGCCTCTTCCCTCAGGGTCTAGAGTTTAGACAATTCCTGGCGGAAGAAGAAATAGACATATGCATGGTGCAGGAGACCAACCTGAAACCGGGAATCAGAGTTTCTGCACCAAACTACCTCTGCTACAGACGAGACCGACCAACTGCAGGGGGCGGGGTAGCAATCTATATAAAAAGGGGGATTCCGCACCACCAGATTCACACACCAGAAATGACGCAGTTGGAAACAGTAGCACTAGAGGTACAGACATCCACAGGACCGGTAACTGTGGTGTCAGCATATCGACAACCCAAAAACCACAGGTTAGTTGAAGACGACATCGTCAAATTAGGACAAATTGGAGGCAAGCTGATACTTGGAGGAGACCTTAACTCCAAGCACTCCGACTGGAACTCCAGGAGGACGAACCAAGCCGGCCGACAATTGAAAAGCATCGCGCGCATCCACCACATGCACGTGTGGGCCCCCGAGGAGCCCACACACTTTCCCAGAAATGGAAATAACCCGGATGTAATCGACGTAACAATCACTAAAGGTCTCGCAGGATTTGTGACGGCGCATTCACTGAATAGAATGTCGTCCGATCACAATCCTGTCACATTCGAGATTGACATGGGCGGCTGGCTACCGCACAACCAGCGTTCAATCTCGTACAAACGCATCGACTGGGAAAGATACAAAACACAAGTTATGGAAGAACTTACTAACACCCCGCTCCCGACAGAGGATACAGAACAAACGCTGAGTACTTTCACTGACACGGTCCTGCAAGCAGCACAGGGCGCAACACCTGAACTACCTCCGGCCCCTCCCCAAACACAGCGACTGCCACCCCAGCTGCTTGCCCAGATTAGGCACAAAAACAGGACCGCGAAGGAATGGAAACTTACGCGAAATCCGGACACCAGGAAGCTGCTTAATAGGCTACAGAGAGAACTTAAGGTAGCGCTCACTGAGCACAGAAACCAGCAATGGTCAAACCGCCTTACAGCTCTCAAAGTGCAGGATAACAGCCTCTGGCAAGCCACCAAGCAGTTCACTAAAAGACGCGCAAGAATGCCGCCTCTGCACGGCGAGAGAGGACTAGTGTTCAGCGCCCAAGATAAAGCCAACGCACTCGCCGACGTCTTCGAGAAACAGTTCACACCAGCAGAGGCGCAGGACCACGAACACGAAAGAATGGTCCGCAGACAACTAACCGCATTTCTGGCAGCGGATGACGACGTCGATGAAGATCCACCTGCCTTCTCCACGGAGGAGGTAGCGAAAGCCATCAAATCGCTGCCCAACAAGAAAGCCCCAGGTCACGATCTCCTCACCAATGAACTGCTTAAGCACCTGCCCCAGGTAGCGATAGAAAAATTGACAGAAACGTTTAACGAAATCACGCGATCACAAAAATTCCCTAAACAGTGGAAACACGCGGAAGTGGTCGCGATCGCTAAGCCTGGAAAAGATCCCATCTTTCCCCAGCACCACCGCCCCATAAGCCTACTCCCAACACTGAGTAAGCTGTACGAGCGCCTCTTCCTAGTGCACATAGACAGGCACATAAGGAGAGAGAACATGCTCCCCAAATTCCAGTTCGGATTTCGCAACCAACACTCAGCACCCCAACAACTCATGCGAGTGGTCGAAGCCGCAACAGAAGCCTTTAACCGGAAAGGCTTCTGTGGACTAGTGCTACTAGACGTAGCCAAGGCCTTCGACAGTGTGTGGCACACTGGACTACTGTACAAATTGTACACGTTAGGATTCCCCGGCCATGTCGTTAAGCTCCTGAAGAGCTACCTAGCCAACCGCACATTTTGCGTCAAAGTGGACACTGCGAGGTCCACAAAACGCACCATCAAAGCTGGAGTACCACAGGGCTCGGTGTTAGGCCCAATACTGTACAACCTGTACACGGCCGACACACCGTCTGCCCCACAGACCCAGACAGCCCAATACGCCGACGACACGGCATTCTTCGCCGTTAGTACAAATAGGAGGATAGTGACGACAAGACTCCAAAACCTACTACACCAGACGGAAGCCTGGGCCAGGAAATGGCGAATTACAATAAATGGGGAGAAGACCCAAGCGATAATGCTCACCCAAAGGAGAGGCAAACGTAACCCTGCCCATCGCGCACGACAAAACAGACAACTACGATTACACAGACGCGACATCCCATGGAGGGCCACGGCCAAATACCTGGGTGTCACCCTTGACAAAAGACTGACATGGCGCGCACACATCGACGACATCAGAAGGAAGGCCAGCGCCAGACTCCACGACATCTACCCCCTTCTAAACACCGAAAGCAGCTTGGCGGCAACTACAGGAGTGAGGCTGTACTGTACGCTTGTCCGCCCTATCATCGAATATGCCTGCCCAGTCTGGGGCTATGCAGCCAAAACGCACCTGCTAAGGCTGCAGAGAGTCCAAAATCGGGCACTCAGACGGGCAATTCACGTTAGGACGCGCTTCCCCACTGCCGACACCCACGAGGCAACGGAAGTAAAAATGTTGAAAGATAGGTTCAGAGAACTCGCGGTAGCATTTTACCAAACCGCGAGCCACTCTGAAAACCAACTGATCAACAACTTAGGGAATTACAACACCAACAACCTAAAATACAGGAGGCCAAAATGCATCCTAAATTAATAAAAAAAAAATTAACAAAAACACAACAGCGGTTCACAAAAATCAGCATATAAAGCAAGGATAAAACAAAAAGCAAGGTGCATTCACATGCAAAATTTAACGTACAAACTGGGAGGAAATGTCAAAGGACAAGAACCTCCACCACAAGACGACTCAACGTCCGAGAACGTCAAATATGCAAGCAGTCAGTCAGTCAGTCCCGCCGCCACGCACTCCGCTGCTCGACTCGCTGCGGCTCGCACCGTTACGTTACGTGTTTCAACTAGCCAAACGCCATGTCCGGACGCGGAAAGGGAGGCAAAGTCAAGGGCAAGTCAAAGTCCCGCTCAAGCAGGGCTGGGCTCCAGTTCCCGGTCGGCAGAATCCACCGCCTCCTGCGCAAGGGAAACTACGCCGAGCGCGTCGGCGCCGGGGCGCCCGTCTACCTCGCCGCCGTCATGGAGTACCTCGCGGCTGAGGTGCTCGAGCTGGCCGGAAACGCGGCCCGCGACAACAAGAAGACGCGCATCATCCCGCGCCACCTGCAGCTCGCCATCCGCAACGACGAGGAGCTCAACAAGCTCTTGTCGGGCGTCACCATCGCACAGGGTGGTGTCCTGCCCAACATCCAGGCCGTCCTGCTGCCAAAGAAGACCGAGAAGAAGGCCTAAACAGAGAGCGCGGAGCTGCGCTTGCGTGCTCCCTGCACGCAAACGCGCCTGCCTTTGCCTTGCCGGCTCGGCTCACAACAATCGGCCCTTTTCAGGGCCACCACACAAACCTACGTCCAAAGCAAAGTTTCCGTCGTCCGTGCTCGCCGCACTTTACACAACACGTCCACATACATACATTGCACAGCCAGCGCCGGCGCACGTCCGCCATCTTGTCCACAGCCCGTGTGGCCGAACGCGCACACATTTTGTCGTTTCTCTCTTTTTGTCTTTTTCCTGTTTCTGCACCCCTCCGCGCACGCACAGAGTCGCGTTCCAAACGACAACGACATCAATACACCGATAATGTGATGATCATTGTTAGCATTCTAATGTTTCAATTAAAGGGGCGCGCGTGGCACACACAGCGCGTAAACGGTCCGACGACGACACGCCGGCCGCCGCGCGCTCCAAACGCACAGGCACAGGACAAAACCAAACAGCTGATCCGATCGATCGATCCGGCCGGCCCGCCCGCCTATGCCCACGCCACAAACAAACAAACAACAAACCACGCACACACTGGACTCAGCCGCGCCCATCGCGTCAAACTCAAAAACTAACGCACGCGCAGCACAACAACAACAACAACACGCACAGGCAACACAGACTCTTTCGCACTTTTCAATCTCCGAACAGTGTGGTGGCCCTGAAAAGGGCCGTTTTCGTCTCTCCCACCAAGCACGGGCACGGCACGGCCGCGGGAAGGCCACAACGCAGCACAGCACACCGGCTGGCTGGCTGCCTGCCTGCCTAACCGCCGAAACCGTACAGGGTGCGCCCCTGCCTCTTCAGGGCGTACACCACGTCCATGGCCGTCACAGTCTTGCGCTTGGCGTGCTCAGTGTACGTCACCGCGTCGCGGATCACGTTCTCCAGGAACACCTTCAGCACTCCGCGGGTCTCCTCGTAGATCAGACCAGAGATGCGCTTCACGCCGCCCCTGCGAGCCAGGCGGCGGATGGCGGGCTTCGTGATGCCCTGGATGTTGTCGCGCAACACCTTGCGGTGCCGCTTGGCGCCACCCTTGCCCAGCCCCTTTCCTCCCTTGCCGCGGCCTGTCATTCTTCTTCCTTCCTCCTCCTCAAGCAAGCAAGCGAAAAAACACAAGCGCCAGCTCCTCACCCGGCGCTAGCGAGTCGGCTACG
Organism: Schistocerca nitens; assembly: GCF_023898315.1. Classification (NCBI taxonomy): domain Eukaryota; kingdom Metazoa; phylum Arthropoda; class Insecta; order Orthoptera; family Acrididae; genus Schistocerca; species Schistocerca nitens. Next base: position 781,221 of record NW_026046042.1, read on the forward strand.
GTGCGAGCTCTCTGCCGCCGCCCCCCTATATAGACTCTGGCCCGCCCTCCCCCCACCACGCGCACCGAGGGCATATAAGCGCGGCGCGGGGCCGCGCGGGCCCTTGGAACAGTAGGTTAACCAACACATCAGGTCGTCGACTCCTCCGGGTCGCAGAGCGGCATCATGCCCGCACCATCGGCCCGCACGACCCCACCATTTACCCTTCTGGAGGACGTCCCCCAGATGTCCTAGACATCGCAGTGGTGAAAGGTTTACCCCACCCCATCACTGCTGCCACCCGCGTCGCTCTAGCCTCCGATCACCGGCCGGTCATCTGTTCCATCGATCTCGCTGGAACCCCGACCGTGCCGAGAGAAGGCCTGGATATTCGCGGTATTGACTGGCAGTCCTACCAGAGACGGGTCGAAGCAGCCCTACCCACAATCCCTGCTGCCGATCAAACGGACGCAGATCGTACCCTCATCCACCTCACCACCATTGTCCTCGATGCTGCAACTGCAGCGACCCCTCACCGACCGCCCCGGCCCCCAGACCATCTGCGTCCGCTCCCTCCCCACATCCTTGCTCTCATCACAGAGAAAAACCGGACCACCCGTGAATGGCAGCTCACTCGGAATCCGGCAACCAAGCGCCTCATCAATAGATTACAGCGCCAAATCAAGGCTGCGGTGCAAGGCCACCGCAATCAGGCATGGGAGACCAAGATCTCTGCCATTGACCTGCGTGACCCGTCTGCTTGGCGGCTCACGAAAAGCCTTCTGCGACGAGGGCAACGGATCCCCCCACTCCAGGTCGGCAATGACTTTGTGTCCGAACCAGACGCCAAAGCTAACGCCTTGGCTGATGTCTTCGCGCACAACTTCACCCCGGTCAATGACCCCATTGACCCCGACCATATTCGCCTGGTAACGGCACGCCTCCCTCAATTCCTTGCCGTCCAGGACCCTGAGGATGACATCACCCCTATCAACGAAGAAGAGGTTGCACTGCAATTGCGGTACCTCAAATCCAAGAAAGCTGGTGGCCCCGATAAGCTGACGAATGCCCTCCTCAAGCAACTACCCCCAGCTTCTATTCCCATCCTGACGGCCACATTCAACAACATCCTCACAACCAGGCAATATCCCACTGCCTGGAAACACGCTGAAGTGGTCGCCATACCCAAGGCTGGGAAGGATCTTCGTTCCCCTGCCAGCTACCGCCCCATCAGCCTCTTGCCCGCCATCTCCAAGGTGTTCGAGAGGCTGTACCTTAAACGTCTGCTCATCCACATTGCCCGAGAACGAGTCCTCCCTGATGAGCAGTTCGGCTTCAGGCAGGGACACGCCACCACTCACCAACTCCTGCGCCTTGTAGAAGAGGCACTGGACGCCATAGAACGTAGGGAGTACTTCGGGGCCATATTCCTCGACGTGTCCAGGGCGTTTGACTCGGTCTGGCACGAAGGGCTGCTCTACAAATTATTTTCCCTTGGCTTCCCAGTGTCCCATGTACGGCTCATAGCCACATATCTGGAAGGACGCACCTTCCATGTTCGGATCCCTGACGGGACATCCACACGACGACGCATCAGGGCAGGAGTACCACAAGGCAGCGTACTAGGACCGCTACTCTACTCCCTCTTCACAGCCGATCTGCCCTCTGCGCCGAGGGTACATTTAGCTCTCTACGCAGATGACACTGCACTCTTCTCTCGTTCTCGGAGTGCGGCAGGTCTTCAACAGCGGCTCCAGGGGGCTACAGATTCCCTACTCGATTGGGCTCGGACCTGGCGTCTGGCATTTAATCCCTCCAAAACCCAAGCCCTTATCGTCTGCCGACGCCATATTCCCATTCGACTCCCTCAGGTGTTGGTCCTTGGTACCCCAGTCCCCTGGACTCGTACTGCGAAGTACTTGGGTGTTACCCTGGACCAGCGCCTCACCTGGCGCCCCCACATCGATGACGTGCGTCGTAAGGCAATGGGCCGGCTATGCCTGCTCTACCCTCTCATCAATCCCACCTCTTCCCTCCCCACGCACCTTGCTGTTAGACTGTACACCTCCCTTGTTCGCCCCATCCTTGAATACGCGGTGGTGGTTTGGGGCAATGCTGCCCCCACCCACCTCCGCCGCCTCCAAACCGTCCAGAACCGGGCTCTCCGGCGTGCCCTCCGCCTCCCCTTCGACTTCCCGACCCACGAGCTCCACCTCCTGGCTGAAGTGCCGCTCCTTCGTACCCGCATCCTCTCCGCCGCCAACTCCTTTTACCACCAAACCCGTCACTCTCCTAATCCCTTAATCCTTTCCCTGGGCACCCGTGTTCACCGACTAGCCACCACTCGCTGGCCCGACCTTTTATTTCGCCCCCCATGAACTCGCATGCACCAGCCAACTCAACTCATGCCGATTACCTACCTCACACCATAGATTATTCCCCCCAACATGTCATGTCATTCGCTCCACCTCCACGCCCCCCCTTCCTCCCACACTACCCCCACTGTTGGCCTAATCATGGTAGGCCCTCCCCCCCTTTTTTTTTTTCCACTTCATCTGTCACCCTCTTACTTCTTTCTCTTACCCCCCCCCCAACCACTGCGCCATTTGCTGACTAACTGCCGCCACCACCAAGGAGCCGCTATGCAGAAGAAGAACTTTCACTAACTCTCACTCTTCCTTCTCCTATCCTTTGTTCTGTCACTAATTGCAATTCCCGGCCAGTCAATTGGGCCGTTCGTTTTCCGTTTCTCTCACTGTCCCTCTTACTATCCTATAATCTTTCTTTAAAAAAAAAAAAAAAAAAAAAAAAAAAAAAAATGGCCAGTCAATTGGGCCTTTCGTTTTCCCACCTCTCTCACTATCGCTCTGACTATTCTTTCATCTTTCAAAAAAAAAAAAAAAAAAAAAAAAAAAAAAAAAAAAAAAAATGCACAACAAGCCATGCAGCACTACAACGCCAAGAACTTTTTCGCCAACCCGTCATGCCAGAAGGTGAAGCGCCTCGTGCGCTAGTACTTCGTTCCCAGTCGAGGATATCTTCCTCCTTATATTGTGCCGCTGCTGCCGCGCGGGCCCGTTGTCAAGGCAGCACCGGACGCTTCGTGTACCGCACGCACCTCCACGCCGCTCTTCCGCTATGGCCCGCACAAAGCAAACGGCCCGCAAGTCCACCGGCGGAAAGGCGCCGCGCAAACAGCTCGCCACCAAGGCGGCGAGGAAGAGCGCGCCCGCCACCGGCGGCGTCAAGAAGCCCCACCGCTACAGGCCGGGCACCGTCGCCCTGCGGGAAATCAGGCGCTACCAGAAGAGCACAGAGCTGCTCATCCGCAAGCTGCCGTTCCAGCGCCTAGTGCGCGAGATCGCCCAGGACTTCAAGACCGACCTGCGCTTCCAGAGCTCCGCAGTCATGGCCCTGCAGGAGGCCAGCGAGGCCTACCTCGTCGGCCTCTTCGAAGACACCAACCTGTGCGCAATCCACGCCAAGCGCGTCACCATCATGCCCAAGGACATCCAGCTCGCGCGCCGCATCCGCGGCGAGCGCGCCTAGAAACCGCGCCGCGCACGCGCGCCCGCCCAACAAAAACGGCCCTTTTCAGGGCCACTAACATCTCTCCGTCGCGAGCAAAACTTTTGTCGGTCTTGCCGCCCCGCAAAACAAACAACCACCAATTCCCCTCCCGTCCACAGCCGCTCTCGCCAACAATCGACGTCATCCCATCCCTCACAATACACACACACACACAACAGCCGGACGACGTCACCAACACACCGCGGGTGGCTGGCCGCCGCCGTCTCCGAGGCGCGCGCACGCTACGCTACACTACACTACACTACACTACACTACAACGTCAACGCCACCGCGCCTTCCCAATTCCCGCCGGCCACTTCCACGTCTCACGTCCCCCCCCGCCGCTTTCAAAGAGAGAGAGAAGAGACAACACACACACACAAAAGACACGACATCCGCAAAGCAAGCAAACACACAAACAAACAAACAAACAAACAAGAGTCTCCAGAAACATACATGAGCAACCAAACGTCGGCCGCCACAAAAAAAACAACAACAACAACAAAACAAAAAACAACAGAGACCAACAAACGGCCACAACCGCTCCGCTACCGCGCGCCGCCGCCTACCGCCACCGGCACCACAATCCAACCACCACGGCACGCAAACAGTACCCACAAAGGGTCACACACAACCAACCACACCGGCGCATGCACGACAATCAACGCCTTCCCGACGTCCTTTGATGGCCCTGAGAAGGGCCGTTTTGGGCCGCGCGACAGCCGCAGCCGTGCCATCGCGCGCCACTAAGACGACGCGGGGGAGGGCGGTGGGGGACGACGGCGTCAAGCGCCAACCCCTCTCCCTTGCCTTTCTTTAACTTTACTACTTTACTTCTTCTTCTTGGGCGACGCCTTCGCCTTAGACGGCGTCGTCGCCTTCTTCGGGCGCGGCGCCTTCGGCTTCTTCGTCGGAACCTTGGCGGCCTTCTTCGCCTTCGACGGCGACTTGGCCTTGGCCGGCTTGGCCGCAGCCGCCTTCTTCGCACCCGCGGGAGCCGCCGACGCCGCAGACGCCTTCTTGGCGGCGCCCGCCTTCCGACCGGTCGCCGCCTTCACGCCACCAGCCTTCTTTGCGCCGGCCGCGCGGCCGCCCTTCTTCTCCTTGCTGGCCGGAGCGGCGCGCTTCTTCTTCGCACCGCCGGCACGAGCCTTGCCGCCCTCGGCCGCCCCGCCGCCGGCGCCGGCAAGCTTGAAAGAGCCGGACGCGCCCTTCCCCTTCGTCTGCACCAGCTCGCCAGCCACGACGGCCGACTTGAGGTACTTCTTGATAAAGGGCGCCAGCTTCTCCGCGTCCAGCTTGTAGTGCGCGGCAATGTACTTCTTGATCGCCTGCAGCGACGAGCCGCCGCGCTCCTTCAGACTCTTGATGGCGGCCGTCACCATCTCAGAGGTGCGCGGGTGCGCAGGCTTGGCGCGCGGCTTCTTCGCAGACGCCGCAGACTTGGCCTTCTTCGTCGTGCCGGTGGCGGCGGGTGCCGCAGCAGTCTCGTTCGTAGCCGCCTGATCTGCCATTATTTCGACGGACGACGCGCGTACACACAACAACAGAACAGCGAGAGAGCGGCGAGAGCACGGCAGAGAATAGCCGCCGCGCCGCCAGGCCCAGCCAGTGTCGCGGGCGGGCGCGGACGGCCGAGAGAGCGGCCGCCACTCTGCGCGCCGCCGCGCCGCGCCTCCCGCGCTTGCTACCGCCCAACGTCCGACAGCCTGTGCGGACCAGCCCCAAACCTGCGCCGCAACCACCCGCGCCATTCAAACCACCGAGGATGGGGCTACACACGGCCACACCACAGTCGCCAACCAGTCGCCACGGCAGCGCCGCAAACCACGGCCAAACTGCAGCTACCGCGCGCTACAGCCTGGCTCGGCCCGCCGAGAATCGCCGCCCCCGCCCAAATGCCGCCCCCACAGCCCCAGCCGACGACCCGCCACAATGGCCAAACCTTCGGCAAAACTGGCGCACCGTCGCCGCGCCAGCCCGGCCAGCGCGGCCGCCGCCACAGCCACACAAGCGGAGGCGTGCGGCGATGACGGCCGTGCAAACGCACCTCCGCCGCCCCATCGCCCTCCCACCGTTTCCCGATCGGCCCGCGGCCGTCGGGCCACCTCGCCCGCCAACATTCGCGCCCGTTTCTCACAAAATTGCCCGCCGCAAAACAAAAACGAGCGCCGCCTGCGCAACATGGCCACCGGCCAACCGAGGCGCCGCCGCCCCTCGCCGCTTTAAGCGACGGTGGCTAACCGCCATCCGCAACTACAGACGCACCGAATCTGCCTTCAAAAGCACACACCGACAGCCGACCTCTAACATTTAGACTCCGCAAGCCACCCAACGGTGTGTGGCGGAGGGCACTTCACGTGCCACTGTCATTTACCTCCCTTCGCTGTTCCAGTCGCGTATGGTTTCGCGGGACGAACTGACAGTCTGCAAAAAAAAAACACCGCCTCCGTGCGCGCTCGAATCTCTCTAACCACATCCATTCGTGATCTCCTCGGGAGGTATACACGTAGGGGGGAAGCAATATATTCGATACCCCATCCAGAAACGCAATATCGCGAAACCTGGCGAGCAAGCTACACCGCGATGCAGAGCGCCTCTATTGCAGGGTCTGCCGCTTGGGTTTGTTAAACATCTCCGTAACGCTATCACGGTTACCAAATGACCCTGCGACGAAACGTTGGATCGTCTCCGGTCGCCTCCGTCAACGCGACCTGGTACGGATCCCACACTGATGGGCAACACTCACGTATGGGTCGAACGAACGGGTGTTTTGTAAGCCACCTCCTCCTTTGTTGATGGACTACATTTGCTACGCATTCTCCCAATAAATCGCAACCTGGTACCCGCCTTACCACCAATTACTTTTTTTTTTTTTTTTTTTTTTTTTTTTTTTTTATATGATGATCATCCCACTCCCAATCACTCCGCACGCATACTCCCAGATATTTTACAGACGTAACTGCTACCAGTGTTTGTCCCGCTATCATCATATAATCAATCATACAATAAAGGGTCCTTCTTTCTTATATTATTCGCAATACATTACATTTGTCTATGTTAAGGGACAGTTGCCACTCCCTGCACCACGTGCCTATCCGCTGCAGATCGTCCTGCATTTTTCGCTGCAACTTCTCTGTATACTACAGCATCATCCGCGAAAAGACGCATGCAACGTCCGACACTATCTACTAGGTGTGTGAAGAGCAATGGGTCCCATAACACTCCCCTGTGGCACGCCAGAGGTTACTTTAACGTCTGTAGACGTCTCTCCATTGATAACAACATGCTGTGTTCTGTTTGCTACAATCTCTTCAGTCCAGCCACACAGTTGGTCCGACATTCTGCAGACTCTCTTACATTGTTTATCAGGCGACAGTGCGGAACTGTATCGAACGCCCTCCTTCCGGATGTCAACCAAAATGGCATCTACCTGGGAGCCTGTATCTAATATTTTCTGGGTCCCATGAACAAATAAAGCGCGTTGGGTCTCACACGATCGCTGTTTCCGGAATCCGTGTTGATTCCTACATAGTAGACACTGGGTTTCCAAAAAACGACATGCTACTACTCGAGCATAAAACATGTTCTCAAATTCTACAACCGACCGACGTCACAGATATAGGGCCTATAGTTTTGCGCATCTGCTCGACGACCCTTCTTCAAGCCCGGGACTACCTGTGCTCTTTTCCAATCATTTGGAACCCTCCGTTCCTCTAGAGACTTGCGGTACACGGCTGTTAGGAGGTTCTGTCGCGTACTCTGTGTAGAATCGAATTGGTATCCCGTCAGGTCCAGTGGACTTTCCTCTGTTGAGTGATTCCAGTTGCTTTTCTATTCCTCCTTGGACACTTATTTCGATGTCAGCCACTTTTTCGTTTGTGCGAGAAGGAACTGCAGTGCGGTCGTCCTCCGTGAAACAGCTTTGGAAACAGGTGTTTAGTATTTCACAGCTTTTTACGCGTGTCATCCTCTGTTTCAATGCCATCATCATCCCGGAGTGTCTGGATATGCCGTTTCGAGCCGCTTACTACTGATTCAACGTACGACCACAACGTCCCAGGATTTGATTTGATTTGATTTGATTTCCTGTCACGTCGGTACATGGAATTTTACTTTCGCATTCACCGGACGCTTCACGCATAGCCCTCCTTACGCTAACTTTGGACATCGTTTAGCGTCTGTTTGTCTGAGAGGTTTTGGCTGCGTTTCAACTTTGAGTGAGGCTCTCTTTGCTTTCGCTATAGTTTCCTAAACTTTGGTTGTTGTACCGCGGTGGGTTTTTCCCATCCCTCACAGTTTTACTCGGCACGTACCTGTCTAAGACGCATTTTACGATTGCCTTGCACTTTCTCCATACACACTCAACATTGTCGGTGTCGGAGCAGACATTTGCGTTTTCATCTGTCTGGTAGTCTCAAATCTGCCTTCTATTACTCTTGCTAAACAGATAAACCTTCCTCCCTTTTTTTTTTTTTTTTTTGTATATTCCTATTAACGTCCATATTCAGCGATGCTGCAACGGCCTCTTGATCACTGGGTCCCTGTTCTGCACATACAGAGTCGACAAGTTCGGGGTCTGTTTGTCATCGGTAGGTCCACGATGTTATCTCCACGAGTCGGTTCTCTCTCTGTTTAATTGCTCGCGGTAATTTTCGTTCGGATAGTGCACTCAGTATAATGTCACTCGATGCTCTGTCCCTACCACCCGTCCTGAACATCTGGCACATTGAAATCTCCACCTAAGACTGTAACACGCTGGGGAAAGGAAAATGTATGTCCACATTTTCTCTCACGTGTTCGGCCACTAATGCTGCTGCGTCGCGAGGTCGGTAAAAGGAGCCAATTATTAACCTAGCTCGGCTGTTGAGTGTACCCTCCACCCACAATAGTTCACAGGAACCGTCCACCACTTCTACTTCACTACACAGGATAAACTACTACTACTAACAGCGACGAACCACTCCACCACCGGTTGCATGCACGCTATCCTTTCTAAAGCACCGTCTGTACCTATAACGATTGCAGCTTCGGTGCTTTCTATCAGCGCTTGACGTTCCGGTACTTCGACAGTTGACAATTACAATACCGATTGCCGCTTGGTCCCCGCATGTCCTGACCTTGCCCCGCGCCCGTTGAGGCTGTTGCCCTTTCCGTACTTGCCCAAGGGCCATCCAACCTAAACAGAACCGCCCAGCCCACGCCACACAACCCCTGCTACCCGTGTAGCCGCTTGTTGCGTATAGTGGACTCCACCTAAGACTATAACATGCCCTAAGGCATTCGCGGTGTACACCACCCTAAGGTGAGGTTAGGTTAGGTGGACGTGGGTTAGGTTAAGGGTTACAGTTAGGTTAGGCGTCAAAGTTAGGTTAAGCGTTCGGACGTGAGGCGTCAGGTGGCCGCACCTACCTTACGGCCGGACATCTTAGGTTAGAGGTTAGGTTAGGTTAAGGCGCCGAGAGGTCCGCGGTCAGGTTACGTTCACCTTCGGGCGCCACACGTAGGTTTCAAAGGTGTGTCGGTCGGTCGTCGGCAAGCCGCAAAAACTACAGACGACGTCGACCAAACCGCCGCAAGACCGAGCAGGAGGCAGATATACCGGCCGGCCGGCCGGCCCCACACACACACAACACAACACAAAATTAAAAACACCACCCACCGGCCAAACGGCACAAAAAACAAAAAAAACAAAAAACCACAAACCCGAGCACCACGTCGACCAGAGGCAACCCGCCGCTCACGCGACATGGCTGGCAACTAAGGGGCAAACTGCAACGGCGCTTTCCGCACCGGGCCGGATGCACGTACGACAACACCGCTACCCGTACGCAGGCCTCCCATTGCACACAGCCGCTCTGTGTTTGAACATCATCAATGGCGCGCCCGCGCCTCGTCGCGGTCGCAGCCATAACGCCGCCACTTTTGCACCAACACATTCACGCACGGCAAAACAGCTCGCCGACACAGCACAGCCGACAAACAAAAACAACCCGCGAGACGGGGGCGACAACGACAACGACAACGACAACGACAACGACAACGACAACGACAACAGCAAACAACTCGCACCAAGCGTCCAACAGGTAACAAACGGACAAGCACAGCCACTGCTAACGGCCACGACGCCCCAGCGGCACACTGCTCCTTTCCCGCCACACTCGATTCACAACGCACGCACGCGACCCCGTCAACGACACCGACACGACACACGACGGGCTCCCTTCCCGCAACCTACACCTTTCCGCCACTACGCACAGCTCCACCCGACGCGCCCGTCGCAACGACACTACTGCACGCACTATCCACCCGCCTCCTCCTCTCCCCCCCCCCCTTCCCGTACACAACAACACGGCCAAAAACAACACTCACGACCCAAACATAATAACGACATGGCACGTGCATCGGCGCACACCCCAACCAGTCACCGTCGACAACCACACGCAAGGCACGAAACCGGCGTCCTTCCACGTTGCCATCAAAGCTGCACAAACAACCACAGGAGGAACCACCAACAACGGGCCGGCCCGCCGGCCCGCCCCAATATTCTCCCACCCTCACCTCACGCCGCAACCACCAAACGCACATTCCCGCTCGCTACCACACACCTCTCGGCGGCCGCTTCGCAAAAACATGACGTGACGTGACGTGACGTGACATCATCACATCACGGGCTACGCACGCACACCGACCCACTTTCCTGCCCTTCGCCCTCTTCTTTCCGACGCCTGCCTTCGGCCGAGCACACGTACGTGGCACAACGCCCAACACAGTCACACACAGTCGACAGGCGCACGCCCAGGCACGCAACGACGCAGCGCAGCAAAGGCGCCCGCAACACATACCTCCTCTCTCTTCTCGCCGCCGACCGCCCGCCAGCCAGCCAGCCAGCCACTCGCAATGTGCACTGCCAACCAGCCACACGTCCACCGCGCCGCCTCCGACCACCCGCCAGGGGGGCGCTCACGTCCGCGACAACAGCGCGGCCCGCCGCCGGGCGGGCCCAGCCGAACCCAGCCCAGCCGGCGCGCGCTGCTCTGCACTCGGCGCGCCACACATCCTGCTGCAGACCGGGCTCGTCTCTCTGTACGCGTCTGCCCGCATCTCGTCTTCCTGCGCATCAACACAACGAGGCCGCGTGAGCAAACCCCCCCGTCACAACGCCACATCACACACTGCCTTGTCTACCGCCTAAATGCACTCACCAGCCATCCGCTTCGTCTTCGTCTTGTTTACTCGTTGTTGTTGCAGCGGCGCACACAGCCCCGGCCGGCCGCATCCGAGGGTGGCCCGCCGCCAGCGTCTCCTCCTTGGGCACAGGTGCGGTGCGGTGCCGTGCCGTGCCGTGGCCGCCCATCCATCCAACCGCACGCATTTTGCTGGCCGCCTCTGCTGCAGAAGAAGACAAAAAAAAAAACGAAACGTACAAACATACACGCACCCACAGCGTGGCCACACACGGACGGGACCGACAGGCTCCAAGGCGACCAAAGGATAAAAACAAAATAAAACACTAAAAGACGCAAGCAAGCACCAAGCAAGCTGTCGCCTCGCGCCTCTGTCCTTCCGCCCCCGCCATTCTCTCCCACCACATGCCCACAAACACCACCGCCTCCCCCTCCCCGCACCTCCACATTCGCCCCCTCCATTTTGTTCCTTTCTCGTTCTTCCCTTCTGTGTGTCTGCGTGCGTGCGCGGGCGGCGCCTCTCAACATCCGCCGGCCGTCCGTCCCGTTTTCGCCGTACCACACACGCCACCGCCTCGCCTCCTCCCCGTCCACCACCGCCGCCCCTGTCCGCCCCGCACAACACCATACACCGCTGCTTGTCCTGGCCGTTGCCACCAAAGGCGCCAGCCGCAAACCGCGCCAACGCCGCAGCGCGCGTGCCTCCTTCCTTCTTGCTTCCTTCTCCGTGCCGACGCGGCCTCTATTCCCGCACCCATTCGGCCGACGACACAGCCGTTGGGCTCCGCACTGCGCGTACCGGCGTTACGCACGCACACCCACCCCCCTCGCGAACGCACGACTCATTCATTGTCTTTGTTGTTTCTCCTCTTTCTTAACGTCTTTGTTTGTTGTTTGTTTTCTTTTTTTTTTTCGTTTTTCCCCACCGCCACATGTGACACAATGCCTCCCTCCACCTTTCGTTCGTGGTTGCTTGCTTTGTTTCTCTTTCTCATTGGTACACGTCCGACGCGCTCCATTTCCACCACACCACGGCCATCGGCCTCCTCAACGGGCAGGCGCAGTGTGCCATTCTCCGGCGCACAAGCACACCGCGCGGTACTGGCGCGGCTCGCCACGCCACGCCACGCCACGCCACGCCACCGGTGCGCAGCAGCACATGTGATGTCTCGCAACACGACACGCGGTGCGCACACCCCGACCACGCGGCTCTAAAGGCATGGCACCGGCGACATGCGCCGCCCCAGCCACGCATCCGTCGTCTCAAGTTGTTCACTGCCAGCCGCGTCTGAGGCTACAACCGCACCACCACATCAACGGTCCCCCTCCCGGCAACACATTTGTTGCACAAACAAACACAACCGCCGAGCGCAGCGCGAACCACCCACACGCGCCCTCCGCGTCTCCTTTCTCTCCTTTCGCCCCCTCCCATCTCCCGAATATGCCAGCAGCGCAGCGTTACGCGTGCCCCTCACCCGTCCACACTACCGCGAAACGAGCACGCCTTCCGGGCCACATGCAAGGGCACGCCCACCACCAAATACTGCCGTATTCACGGACGCAGTTCGCAACACGCAACGCACTCTCCACCTACCTTCTTTCTCTCGTCCCTTCTCTTTAAAAACAAAACAAACACACAAACCAACCAACCACGGCTAACACACTTTTTCGCGACACCTTTGACTGCGTTATCTTGACCGTGACGGCAGCTATCGACCATCCATTCCCCACTACACACACACACACACACATCATTCGCTACACCGCACACGAAACGGCAAAGGGCAAGGCACTCTCTCATAGATTCTTCCTCCGAGCCATATCGGGCGAACGTTGCATCCGGGAAGGCAATGCAATTCAGCCGTCACTTGCAGCCGCGCCGTAAACGCATTTCAGTGCGGCTGCAATGCACGGGAACGTTCCGTTGCTCTAGACGGCGCCTCTCCGTTTTTCCCCTGTTTCGTTTTCCGGTGATTGCTTCCCCTTCTTCTCTTTCTTCGTTTCGTTTTATTATTTTCGTTCCCCTCCTCCACCATTGTTTCCGTCCCCACAGTTTTTTTTTGCTCATTCCACACGTTCTGCCCAGACAAGACATGACATTCGACCGATCACAGCCAGCCTTTCGTCGCCGTTCGCAGCGCCGACGGTGCCACAGTGAGACGGGTGTTCGGACCGACACGTTGCCGTGATGCCGATAGACAGCTACTCAGAGCCGCCGGATCGGATCACATCACCGACAAACCGGCCATTTCACCGGGGGACACACAGACAACCGCGTGTACGCCCATAACAACAAACAACGACCGTCGTCGTCTACCGTCACTGAACCGAACACACGTGCACCTTGAATGACGACACCGGCGTGCGTGCGTGCGCACAACAATCAATCATTCAATCAACTGCAGAAACGGCTATCAAAATCAAGGGCCAAATAAATGGGTACACCACCGTGCGTGTCGCCTACCCCACCCGCCCGTACAATTCTTGCGTCTTCCTAATGACTAGTAAAGACACGTCCATTTGTTTTAAAACGTCACCAACACACCTCCACGCCGTACAGCAAAGGGAATAGTAGACGGCAACACAACATTTCACCCTCGCCATCATGTATGTATGTATGTATGTATGTATGTATGTATGTATGATGTGACAAACAAACAAACCCGCAGACGGCCCTAACGGTGACATCCAACAATCGCGAGGGGTTTCAATTGCAGTCACGTGACTAACCGGGCAGACAGAGACAAAGAAAGGAAAGGAAAGGAAATCAGCGACACAGACAACACCTCCTGTCTATGTGTCGACAAACAAACAACCAACCAACCACGCCAAGACTCGCGAGCACGCATAACCACATTCGAGACCACCACCACCACCACCACCACCAGCTGCTTCGCAACCAACCAAACCGGGTAGCTAGCTATGCGCCGCCTCACACAAACAACAATTCCGCTCTTCCCGCAAAGGCAATTTGGTGGCCCTGAAAAGGGCCGTTTTTTGCCGCTCTCGCAACGGAGGGGAGCTCCCTAGAGCCTTAACCCCCTCACTTGGAGCTCGTGTACTTGGTCACCGCCTTCGTGCCCTCGCTCACGGCGTGCTTGGCCAGCTCGCCAGGCAGCAAGAGCCGCACAGCCGTCTGGATCTCGCGGGACGTGATGGTCGAGCGCTTGTTGTAGTGCGCCAGGCGAGACGCCTCGGCCGCAATGCGCTCGAAAATGTCGTTCACGAAGCTGTTCATGATGCTCATCGCCTTCGACGAGATGCCCGTGTCGGGGTGCACCTGCTTCAGCACCTTGTAGATGTAGATGGCATAGCTCTCCTTCCTCTTGCGCTTCTTCTTCTTGTCGCCCTTCGAAATGTTCTTCTGCGCCTTGCCAGCCTTCTTGGCGGCCTTCCCGCTAGTCTTGGGCGGCATCTCGAACGTACAACAGCAAGCAGCAAGCGCTCCCCTCTAGTCAGCGTCTCCCCACACAGTGGCACCCGCCGCTACCGCAACACCGCACCTTTACCAGCTCGCCCTGTTGCGGCCGCCGACCAATGGGGCGCGCGCGCAACCGGCCGCCGCACCCGAGCCCATAAAGGGACCCCCACCCTAGAGCGGCCTGAGCTGGCGAGGTGAGCGCATCGCTGGTGTTGCGCGCTTCGCTTACTCGGCCGTTGAGAGCTCGAGAAGAGGTTTTCTGTGCTGTGGGCGCTGCGGAGAGCAAATTGTCGTGCGTTGTTTTGACAACGCGTGCAAATTGTCGTGCTCCGCGCCTCGCAGCATGGGAAAGAAGCGTACGCAGACGAAACCTGCCGCTACGAAGGGTCCTTCGGTTGTGCAACTCACTGAGTCTGCCGACCGTGCAAGGAACTCTAGAGAAGACGAGTCGCGGCCTGTCCCCCCTTTGTACGTCAAGTGCAAAGGCGGGTGGACGGCGCTGTTCGACACCATGACGAGCTGCGCTCGGAACGAGGTGGTCTACGAGTCTGTCGATACAGACTCGCTGATCTGCGTTCGAGCCGCAAACGTGGCCGACCACAGGGCGATCAAGGTCGCAGTGGCCGACCACATCGTCGACGCGCCGCCGGCGCGAGAGAAGGCACCTTCCGTAGGAAGGGTGAAGACGACTAAGGCACTCCTCAGGGGGTTGCCTTGGTGCTGTGATGAGGCAGCGGTCCGGGAAGGGCTGCTGCGAGCCGGGTTTGGTAGTGCAGCCGCAAGGTTGCACAACCGAACCAACAAGAAGAGGGCGCCGCTCTATGCCGTGACCGTGCAAACGGTCGACGGCGGGAGTGACATCTTCGACTTGCGGAAGTTGCTGGGCTTCCCGGTTACGACGGAGGCTCTCCCGACCGCCATGGATCCTCAGCCCCAGTGCTTCAAGTGCCAGGGCGAGGGCCATGTTGCGAAGTATTGCCGCAACGCGGCGCGGTGCGTCAAGTGCTCAGGTGAGCACGACAGCCGTGCCTGCGACCGCGGCAGCAACGCTCTGCCGACTTGTGTCCGGTGTGGCGGCCCGCACGTCGCCAGTTGGCGCGGCTGTGCGGCTTTCTCAAGCCGCAGCCGTGCCGGGGGCGGCGAGGCGGCCGCGGCCGCACCGACGCAGCAGCAGAAGAGAAGACGACGTCGGAAACGACGTAGGGCGCAGAACAGCCCGGTGCAGCAGAGGGACGGCGCAGCAGCAGATCCACCTGCCAGGGGCGGGGACGGCCGCTCGGAAACGGGTAGCCAGGACGCAGCTCGCCTTCCTGCGAAGAGATGTGGCCTCGAACTCGGCACTGCCGTGAAGGAGGCCACAGCAGCCCTCAAGGCCGTAATGGCGGCGGAGAGGGCTGCCTTCGCAGCCGCCGTGGCTGCAGAGAAGGAAGAGGCCTTGAGGCAACTGCGAGCAGTTTTCGCCCAAGGCCTCAGCGCAGTCGTACCTGCGAACACTCCTGCGACCTCGCAGAAGGACGTTCGCGCGCCTTTCCCAGCTCTTGTTCCAGCAGCAGCGCGGGTGAGAGGCGCAAAGAAGAAGAAGACAACCGCCGCCGCAGAGGAGCCGCTGGCGACGCCGACTGCAAGGGGTCGAGGAGCCAATAGGCCAGTCTTCATCGCAGAAGCGTCGCCGCCCTGCCGCGCCGAGTTTTTATGTTACAGGGAGTAAGCCACTGCGGCCGGCCCAGGAGACTACAAGCGAGCCCAGCCGCAGCACCGGACTGCCCCAGCTGACAACCACGCAGTACATAGGTAACGTTGCACGATACCTCACGCTAACCCCCCTCACCTTGCATGCTCTGTCGCAGCTAGCAAGCCGCTACTGCCCTTACCACCCATCCTACTGTCGCAGAGGTTTTTTTTCCCTTGGCGCTGGCCTTGGCACTTTTTTTCCTCTGCTCTTAAAACCGCTACCCTTCGATCGTTTTCGACCACTACTATCTCCTGATGGACCATGTTAATGAGTAGTCTTACCCAGACGCATGGATAACATCACAGCCTGCATCCTGTGACGCCTGATTCAAAACTAACATGCTTACGGAGGTGACAGTAAAACTTTTGTGTTGGTCACCACGTTGGTGCGGGCGTGGAGGGGCCCCATCCTATATTAAAAGTCCCGCCGCCATACGCTGAGCAGCAGCCGGTGGGAGCGCACGCGTGTTAGGCTACGCTAGTTCCACCGACCGCGCTGACTGCGAAGCCTTAGGCACCTCGCTTGCGAGGAACACTGCGGGGGCATTTGGTGAATTCCAGTGCAGCTCCGAGTGAGAAGTGTCCCGGTTGCGTTCTTGTTAGGACACAAACGGGCCTTGTAGGGCCAGCGGGTTCTTTTAGAATTGTGCAAAGCGGCACCCTGAGCTTTTTAGCGTCAGCGGGAGCCGTTGGGCAAATTGTCGTTGTGTTTGGTGAGTTGGAGCAGCACCTTGGGAGTCGCTGCAGTTATTACTGCCACGACGCGAGGCGCGTCTCCTTGTTGCCGCGGGCCGCTTTGCCGCCCCGTTCGAGCGCCCCAGCTGCCGCGGGGAATCTCCCTGCTCCCCCGAGAAGTAGGGTATTTGCGTGTCAGGGCCTGGAAGACGACCAGATCCGCCTGGAACTGCTCGCCGGCCAGTATACCCGCGCACGTCAGACGTTAGGGCTGAGTGTTGGCTGGAAACGTGTAACGGTGACAACAAAGGCCGCACTCAGCAATCCCTTGGCAGCCTTTGACTTTGCCGCCCCCACCCTGCGCACGGACATGGAGGATTCGGTGGAGATCCACGTGGCGAGAGAAGGGACGGGATTCACTGTAAAAAGGATGGACCGCAGGGGACTGGGCACGATACTCAGTAGCCCGCTGATTCAGAATGTTCTCCCACACCTCGATCCTGAGGAGGAGAGGAGGCTGATGCAGCGGGTTATTAAAACGGAAAAACGTAGGGAACGGAGGAGAGAGGAACACCGAAGGGAACGGGCAAAACAAGACGCACAATGTAGTAGGGAAATAGAGAGGAAGGCAGAAAGGAGAATTCTCCCAAAACCTACAGCAAAATTGCTCATCAAGGAGAAAAGGAAGCGCGCCAAGTCACCAATGCGCAAAGCAGGGGCGCCCGTGCTTCCTCTATATTTCCAAACACAGACAGACATAGATAGGGCGGACACAGTTGCAGGGACGGCCACTCGAGGCCCAACCAGCATATCTGTGAGGGAATCGACTGCGACAGACGCGACTCCCGCAGACGTATCAGCGACAGACGGGACTGCAAATGACGAAACAAAAGCAGGCACGACTGCGACAGACGCGCCTCCCGCAGACGCACTAGTGACAGACGAGACTGCAAACGACGAACCAAAAGCAGGCACGTCCTCCGAAACACACAACACACATGACACACCGGCCCAAATACACGACACACCGGCCACAGACTCGCCCCAGAGCCCAGAGCCGGCACACACAGCCACCAGCGCTGCCGCAGAGAGTACGCCCGCCACAGCCGAGGAACCGGAAGATAACGGGACCTTCGAGCTGGCGCGGCGCACGGCCAAGGCCACGCCACCACCAACCGCGGCCAGCACTGCATGCGCCACACAAAATAAATTCGCCGCGCTCGATGAAGACGCAGAAGCACAAGCACCACTACCACCAACGACACAACAAAACACAAACGCCCCAAAGCACGAAAAACTGCCACCCATAGTAGCTACATTTCCTGACACCTACAAAAAGATGTATGATCTTATCACCGCCGCCATAGGAGACGAGCGTTTCCACGCAAAATCTGCCGGC
Organism: Schistocerca nitens; assembly: GCF_023898315.1. Classification (NCBI taxonomy): domain Eukaryota; kingdom Metazoa; phylum Arthropoda; class Insecta; order Orthoptera; family Acrididae; genus Schistocerca; species Schistocerca nitens. The sequence continues at coordinate 799,183 of NW_026046042.1, forward strand.
GGTGATAAGATCAAAATCACACTAAAAACCCTAGACGACTACACCACCATCAAAAACACCCTAAAAACACACAACATAGCACACTACACGTACCCGACAGGCGCGCAGAAGACCCTCAAAGTCGTTCTGAGAGGCTTCCCCACACGCACCGATCCCGTCGATATCAAAGAAGCCATAACGGCGAAAGGATATGATGTAAGATCGGTGCGTAAACAGGGCTCAAACAACCGAGACCCACTATACTGCGCCACACTAATCGACACCCCACAGCACCGGAAGTTGTTCCAGGAAACCCGAATAATGGGCCTTGGAATAACCACGGAACCACTAAAACAGAAATCAAGGGCACCTCAGTGCTTTAATTGCCAAATCATTGGGCATGTCAATTACCACTGCGAAATGCCACCACGCTGCGTGCGGTGCGCTGGCAACCATGCGTCTAGGGAGTGCCGAATGACGCCCCAAGACAAGCCAAAATGCGCAAACTGCAGCGGTGCCCACACAGCCAGTTACCAAGGCTGTCCAGCACACAAGAGGGCCAAGGCCCGACAAACAGGGCAGATCACAAACAACAGGAACACCAACCAAGCAATAACACGAAACAACACTAACAAACCAAACAGCACCACACAAAAAACGCAAACAGAAGACACTAAAACAAAACCGCGAAACAAAGAAAAAGAAGACAACACAAACACGCAAACTTCCAGCCCAAGTACACGGACACAGGACGACACACGCTCCTACGCAAGAGCAGTATCACCCGCACAGACCCCCACAACGGAATACACGAACCCAGCAGCAACGACAACACAAACAAGCAACACACCCATACACCACTTCTCCCAAGCCCTGACGGAAGTCATCAAGCTCATGGACAAGCTCATGCAGACCATGACAAAGAAATTTGACCAGCTCTCCGCCGACATCTCATCGGCAGTTAGGACCTCGCAGACCACTGCGACAACCAGTGATACAACACCGCATCATGGCTAGGCCAGCAATTCAGGGTTTTAAACTATGCACGTTTAACGCCATGAGCCTCTTCCCTCAGGGTCTAGAGTTTAGACAATTCCTGGCGGAAGAAGAAATAGACATATGCATGGTGCAGGAGACCAACCTGAAACCGGGAATCAGAGTTTCTGCACCAAACTACCTCTGCTACAGACGAGACCGACCAACTGCAGGGGGCGGGGTAGCAATCTATATAAAAAGGGGGATTCCGCACCACCAGATTCACACACCAGAAATGACGCAGTTGGAAACAGTAGCACTAGAGGTACAGACATCCACAGGACCGGTAACTGTGGTGTCAGCATATCGACAACCCAAAAACCACAGGTTAGTTGAAGACGACATCGTCAAATTAGGACAAATTGGAGGCAAGCTGATACTTGGAGGAGACCTTAACTCCAAGCACTCCGACTGGAACTCCAGGAGGACGAACCAAGCCGGCCGACAATTGAAAAGCATCGCGCGCATCCACCACATGCACGTGTGGGCCCCCGAGGAGCCCACACACTTTCCCAGAAATGGAAATAACCCGGACGTAATCGACGTAACAATCACTAAAGGTCTCGCAGGATTTGTGACGGCGCATTCACTGAATAGAATGTCGTCCGATCACAATCCTGTCACATTCGAGATTGACATGGGCGGCTGGCTACCGCACAACCAGCGTTCAATCTCGTACAAACGCATCGACTGGGAAAGATACAAAACACAAGTTATGGAAGAACTTACTAACACCCCGCTCCCGACAGAGGATACAGAACAAACGCTGAGTACTTTCACCGACACGGTCCTGCAAGCAGCACAGGGCGCAACACCTGAACTACCTCCGGCCCCTCCCCAAACACAGCGACTGCCACCCCAGCTGCTTGCCCAGATTAGGCACAAAAACAGGACCGCGAAGGAATGGAAACTTACGCGAAATCCGGACACCAGGAAGCTGCTTAATAGGCTACAGAGAGAACTTAAGGTAGCGCTCACTGAGCACAGAAACCAGCAATGGTCAAACCGCCTTACAGCTCTCAAAGTGCAGGATAACAGCCTCTGGCAAGCCACCAAGCAGTTCACTAAAAGACGCGCAAGAATGCCGCCTCTGCACGGCGAGAGAGGACTAGTGTTCAGCGCCCAAGATAAAGCCAACGCACTCGCCGACGTCTTCGAGAAACAGTTCACACCAGCAGAGGCGCAGGACCACGAACACGAAAGAATGGTCCGCAGACAACTAACCGCATTTCTGGCAGCGGATGACGACGTCGATGAAGATCCACCTGCCTTCTCCACGGAGGAGGTAGCGAAAGCCATCAAATCGCTGCCCAACAAGAAAGCCCCAGGTCACGATCTCCTCACCAATGAACTGCTCAAGCACCTGCCCCAGGTAGCGATAGAAAAATTGACAGAAACGTTTAACGAAATCACGCGATCACAAAAATTCCCTAAACAGTGGAAACACGCGGAAGTGGTCGCGATCGCTAAGCCTGGAAAAGATCCCATCTTTCCCCAGCACCACCGCCCCATAAGCCTACTCCCAACACTGAGTAAGCTGTACGAGCGCCTCTTCCTAGTGCACATAGACAGGCACATAAGGAGAGAGAACATGCTCCCCAAATTCCAGTTCGGATTTCGCAACCAACACTCAGCACCCCAACAACTCATGCGAGTGGTCGAAGCCGCAACAGAAGCCTTTAACCGGAAAGGCTTCTGTGGACTAGTGCTACTAGACGTAGCCAAGGCCTTCGACAGTGTGTGGCACACTGGACTACTGTACAAATTGTACACGTTAGGATTCCCCGGCCATGTCGTTAAGCTCCTGAAGAGCTACCTAGCCAACCGCACATTTTGCGTCAAAGTGGACACTGCGAGGTCCACAAAACGCACCATCAAAGCTGGAGTACCACAGGGCTCGGTGTTAGGCCCAATACTGTACAACCTGTACACGGCCGACACACCGTCTGCCCCACAGACCCAGACAGCCCAATACGCCGACGACACGGCATTCTTCGCCGTTAGTACAAATAGGAGGATAGTGACGACAAGACTCCAAAACCTACTACACCAGACGGAAGCCTGGGCCAGGAAATGGCGAATTACAATAAATGGGGAGAAGACCCAAGCGATAATGCTCACCCAAAGGAGAGGCAAACGCAACCCTGCCCATCGCGCACGACAAAACAGACAACTACGACTACACAGACGCGACATCCCATGGAGGGCCACGGCCAAATACCTGGGTGTCACCCTTGACAAAAGACTGACATGGCGCGCACACATCGACGACATCAGAAGGAAGGCCAGCGCCAGACTCCACGACATCTACCCCCTTCTAAACACCGAAAGCAGCTTGGCGGCAACTACAGGAGTGAGGCTGTACTGTACGCTTGTCCGCCCTATCATCGAATATGCCTGCCCAGTCTGGGGCTATGCAGCCAAAACGCACCTGCTAAGGCTGCAGAGAGTCCAAAATCGGGCACTCAGACGGGCAATTCACGTTAGGACGCGCTTCCCCACTGCCGACACCCACGAGGCAACGGAAGTAAAAATGTTGAAAGATAGGTTCAGAGAACTCGCGGTAGCATTTTACCAAACCGCGAGCCACTCTGAAAACCAACTGATCAACAACTTAGGGAATTACAACACCAACAACCTAAAATACAGGAGGCCAAAATGCATCCTAAATTAATAAAAAAGATTAACAAAAACACAACAGCGGTTCACAAAAATCAGCATATAAAGCAAGGATAAAACAAAAAGCAAGGTGCATTCACATGCAAAATTTAACGTACAAACTGGGAGGAAATGTCAAAGGACAAGAACCTCCACCACAAGACGACTCAACGTCCGAGAACGTCAAATATGCAAGCAGCAGCAGCAGTCCCGCCGCCACGCACTCCGCTGCTCGACTCGCTGCGGCTCGCACCGTTACGTTACGTGTTTCAACTAGCCAAACGCCATGTCCGGACGCGGAAAGGGAGGCAAAGTCAAGGGCAAGTCAAAGTCCCGCTCAAGCAGGGCTGGGCTCCAGTTCCCGGTCGGCAGAATCCACCGCCTCCTGCGCAAGGGAAACTACGCCGAGCGCGTCGGCGCCGGGGCGCCCGTCTACCTCGCCGCCGTCATGGAGTACCTCGCGGCTGAGGTGCTCGAGCTGGCCGGAAACGCGGCCCGCGACAACAAGAAGACGCGCATCATCCCGCGCCACCTGCAGCTCGCCATCCGCAACGACGAGGAGCTCAACAAGCTCTTGTCGGGCGTCACCATCGCACAGGGTGGTGTCCTGCCCAACATCCAGGCCGTCCTGCTGCCAAAGAAGACCGAGAAGAAGGCCTAAACAGAGAGCGCGGAGCTGCGCTTGCGTGCTCCCTGCACGCAAACGCGCCTGCCTTTGCCTTGCCGGCTCGGCTCACAACAATCGGCCCTTTTCAGGGCCACCACACAAACCTACGTCCAAAGCAAAGTTTCCGTCGTCCGTGCTCGCCGCACTTTACACAACACGTCCACATACATACATTGCACAGCCAGCGCCGGCGCACGTCCGCCATCTTGTCCACAGCCCGTGTGGCCGAACGCGCACACATTTTGTCGTTTCTCTCTTTTTGTCTTTTTCCTGTTTCTGCACCCCTCCGCGCACGCACAGAGTCGCGTTCCAAACGACAACGACATCAATACACCGATAATGTGATGATCATTGTTAGCATTCTAATGTTTCAATTAAAGGGGCGCGCGTGGCACACACAGCGCGTAAACGGTCCGACGACGACACGCCGGCCGCCGCGCGCTCCAAACGCACAGGCACAGGACAAAACCAAACAGCTGATCCGATCGATCGATCCGGCCGGCCCGCCCGCCTATGCCCACGCCACAAACAACAAACCACGCACACACTGGACTCAGCCGCGCCCATCGCGTCAAACTCAAAAACTAACGCACGCGCAGCACAACAACAACAACAACAACAACACGCACAGGCAACACAGACTCTTTCGCACTTTTCAATCTCCGAACAGTGTGGTGGCCCTGAAAAGGGCCGTTTTCGTCTCTCCCACCAAGCACGGGCACGGCACGGCCGCGGGAAGGCCACAACGCAGCACAGCACACCGGCTGGCTGGCTGCCTGCCTGCCTAACCGCCGAAACCGTACAGGGTGCGCCCCTGCCTCTTCAGGGCGTACACCACGTCCATGGCCGTCACAGTCTTGCGCTTGGCGTGCTCAGTGTACGTCACCGCGTCGCGGATCACGTTCTCCAGGAACACCTTCAGCACTCCGCGGGTCTCCTCGTAGATCAGACCAGAGATGCGCTTCACGCCGCCCCTGCGAGCCAGGCGGCGGATGGCGGGCTTCGTGATGCCCTGGATGTTGTCGCGCAACACCTTGCGGTGCCGCTTGGCGCCACCCTTGCCCAGCCCCTTTCCTCCCTTGCCGCGGCCTGTCATTCTTCTTCCTTCCTCCTCCTCAAGCAAGCAAGCGAAAAAACACAAGCGCCAGCTCCTCACCCGGCGCTAGCGAGTCGGCTACGGTGCGAGCTCTTTTATAAAGGATGGGGCCCCTCCACGCCCGCACCAACGTGGTGACCAACACAAAAGTTTTACTGTCACCTCCGTAAGCATGTTAGTTTTGAATCAGGCGTCACAGGATGCAGGCTGTGATGTTATCCATGCGTCTGGGTAAGACTACTCATTAACATGGTCCATCAGGAGATAGTAGTGGTCGAAAACGATCGAAGGGTAGCGGTTTTAAGAGCAGAGGAAAAAAAGTGCCAAGGCCAGCGCCAAGGGAAAAAAACCTCTGCGACAGTAGGACGGGTGGTAAGGGCAGTAGCGGCTTGCTAGCTGCGACAGAGCATGCAAGGTGAGGGGTGGTTAGCGTGAGGTATCGTGCAACGTTACCTATGTACTGCGTGGTCGTTAGCTGGATCAGGCCGGTGCTGCGGCTGGGCTGGCTTGTGGTCTCCTGGGCCGGCCGCAGTGGCTTCCTCCCTGTAACATAAAAAGTTCGGCGCGGCAACGCATGCGCTGCTGTTAGGCCCTCTGCTGCGCCTTGTCGTCAGTGACTTGGTGCAGCTTCATCAGGCTGGCGCAGAACGACGGCGATCGGCTACAGCGTCCTCCTCTACTGCACGGCGCAGCCCTTCTGCACTGCAGCTGTGAAGTGCTCCACTCTTCCAGCGATCTGCGCCGCTTCAGCGTCGGAGATATGCACGCCGTTCGCTCGCGCTTGCGCGATGACGGCTGCCTTGGGGTCGTATCCCGCAGCGGGCTGCGTCGCCACCGGCTCCTCTGGGGCGGCGGTTGTCTTCCCTGCGCCTCTCACCTGCGGTGCTGCTGGGATAGGGGCGCGAACTTCCTTCTGCGAGGTCGCAGGAGTGTTCGCGGGTACGACTGCACTGAGGCCTTGGGCGAAAACTGCTCGCAGTTGCCTCAAGGCCTCTTCCTTCTCTGCAGCCACGGCGGCTGCGAAGGCAGCCCTCTCCGCCGCCATTACGGCTTTGAGGGCTGCTGTGGCCTCCTTCACGGCGGTGCCGAGTTCGAGGTCACATCTCTTCGCAGGAAGGCGGGCTGCGTCCTGGCTGCCCGTTTCCGAGCGGCCGTCCCTGCCCCTGGCAGGTGGATCTGCTGCTGCGCCGTCCCTCAGCTGCGCCGGGCTGTTCTGCGCCCTACGTCGTTTCCGACGTCGTCTTCTCTTCTGCTGCTGCGTCGGTGCGGCCGCGGCCGCTTCGCCGCCCCCGGCACGGCTGCGGCTTGAGAAAGCCGCACAGCCGCGCCAACTGGCGACGTGCGGGCCGCCACACCGGACACAAGTCGGCAGAGCGTTGCTGCCGCGGTCGCAAGCGCGGCTGTCGTGCTCACCTGAGCACTTGACGCACCGCGCCGCGTTGCGGCAATACTTCGCTACATGGCCCTCGCCCTGGCACCTGAAGCACTGGGGCTGAGGATCCATGGCGGTCGGGAGAGCCTCCGTCGTAACCGGGAAGCCCAGCAACTTCCGCAAGTCGAAGATGTCACTCCCGCCGTCGACCGTTTGCACGGTCACGGCATAGAGCGGCGCCCTCTTCTTGTTGGTTCGGTTGTGCAACCTTGCGGCTGCACTACCAAACCCGGCTCGCAGCAGCCCTTCCCGGACCGCTGCCTCGTCACAGCACCAAGGCAACCCCCTGAGGAGTGCCTTAGTCGTCTTCACCCTTCCTACGGAAGGTGCCTTCTCTCGCGCCGGCGGCGCGTCGACGATGTGGTCGGCCACTGCGACCTTGATCGCCCTGTGGTCGGCCACGTTTGCGGCTCGAACGCAGATCAGCGAGTCTGTATCGACAGACTCGTAGACCACCTCGTTCCGAGCGCAGCTCGTCATGGTGTCGAACAGCGCTGTCCACCCGCCTTTGCACTTGACATACAAAGGGGGGACAGGCCGCGACTCGTCTTCTCTAGAGTTCCTTGCACGGTCGGCAGACTCAGTGAGTTGCACAACCGAAGGACCCTTCGTAGCGGCAGGTTTCCCTTGCGCACGCTTCTTCCCCATACTGCGAGGCGCGGAACACGACAATTTGCACGCGTTGTCAAAACAACGCACGACAATTTGCTTTCCGCAGCGCCCACAGCACAGAAAACCTCTTCACGAGCTCTCAACGGCCGAGTAAGCGAAGCGCGCAACGCCAGCGATGCGCTCACCTCGCCAGCTCAGGCCGCTCTGGGTGCGAGCTCTCTGCCGCCGCCCCCCTATATAGACTCTGGCCCGCCCTCCCCCCACCACGCGCACCGAGGGCATATAAGCGCGGCGCGGGGCCGCGCGGGCCCGTTGTCAAGGCAGCACCGGACGCTTCGTGTACCGCACGCACCTCCACGCCGCTCTTCCGCTATGGCCCGCACAAAGCAAACGGCCCGCAAGTCCACCGGCGGAAAGGCGCCGCGCAAACAGCTCGCCACCAAGGCGGCGAGGAAGAGCGCGCCCGCCACCGGCGGCGTCAAGAAGCCCCACCGCTACAGGCCGGGCACCGTCGCCCTGCGGGAAATCAGGCGCTACCAGAAGAGCACAGAGCTGCTCATCCGCAAGCTGCCGTTCCAGCGCCTAGTGCGCGAGATCGCCCAGGACTTCAAGACCGACCTGCGCTTCCAGAGCTCCGCAGTCATGGCCCTGCAGGAGGCCAGCGAGGCCTACCTCGTCGGCCTCTTCGAAGACACCAACCTGTGCGCAATCCACGCCAAGCGCGTCACCATCATGCCCAAGGACATCCAGCTCGCGCGCCGCATCCGCGGCGAGCGCGCCTAGAAACCGCGCCGCGCACGCGCGCCCGCCCAACAAAAACGGCCCTTTTCAGGGCCACTAACATCTCTCCGTCGCGAGCAAAACTTTTGTCGGTCTTGCCGCCCCGCAAAACAAACAACCACCAATTCCCCTCCCGTCCACAGCCGCTCTCGCCAACAATCGACGTCATCCCATCCCTCACAATACACACACACACACACAACAGCCGGACGACGTCACCAACACACCGCGGGTGGCTGGCCGCCGCCGTCTCCGAGGCGCGCGCACGCTACGCTACACTACACTACACTACACTACACTACACTACACTACAACGTCAACGCCACCGCGCCTTCCCAATTCCCGCCGGCCACTTCCACGTCTCACGTCCCCCCCCGCCGCTTTCAAAGAGAGAGAGAAGAGACAACACACACACACAAAAGACACGACATCCGCAAAGCAAGCAAACACACAAACAAACAAACAAACAAACAAGAGTCTCCAGAAACATACATGAGCAACCAAACGTCGGCCGCCGCAAAAAAAACAACAACAACAACAAAACAAAAAACAACAGAGACCAACAAACGGCCACAACCGCTCCGCTACCGCGCGCCGCCGCCTACCGCCACCGGCACCACAATCCAACCACCACGGCACGCAAACAGTACCCACAAAGGGTCACACACAACCAACCACACCGGCGCATGCACGACAATCAACGCCTTCCCGACGTCCTTTGATGGCCCTGAGAAGGGCCGTTTTGGGCCGCGCGACAGCCGCAGCCGTGCCATCGCGCGCCACTAAGACGACGCGGGGGAGGGCGGTGGGGGACGACGGCGTCAAGCGCCAACCCCTCTCCCTTGCCTTTCTTTAACTTTACTACTTTACTTCTTCTTCTTGGGCGACGCCTTCGCCTTAGACGGCGTCGTCGCCTTCTTCGGGCGCGGCGCCTTCGGCTTCTTCGTCGGAACCTTGGCGGCCTTCTTCGCCTTCGACGGCGACTTGGCCTTGGCCGGCTTGGCCGCAGCCGCCTTCTTCGCACCCGCGGGAGCCGCCGACGCCGCAGACGCCTTCTTGGCGGCGCCCGCCTTCCGACCGGTCGCCGCCTTCACGCCACCAGCCTTCTTTGCGCCGGCCGCGCGGCCGCCCTTCTTCTCCTTGCTGGCCGGAGCGGCGCGCTTCTTCTTCGCACCGCCGGCACGAGCCTTGCCGCCCTCGGCCGCCCCGCCGCCGGCGCCGGCAAGCTTGAAAGAGCCGGACGCGCCCTTCCCCTTCGTCTGCACCAGCTCGCCAGCCACGACGGCCGACTTGAGGTACTTCTTGATAAAGGGCGCCAGCTTCTCCGCGTCCAGCTTGTAGTGCGCGGCAATGTACTTCTTGATCGCCTGCAGCGACGAGCCGCCGCGCTCCTTCAGACTCTTGATGGCGGCCGTCACCATCTCAGAGGTGCGCGGGTGCGCAGGCTTGGCGCGCGGCTTCTTCGCAGACGCCGCAGACTTGGCCTTCTTCGTCGTGCCGGTGGCGGCGGGTGCCGCAGCAGTCTCGTTCGTAGCCGCCTGATCTGCCATTATTTCGACGGACGACGCGCGTACACACAACAACAGAACAGCGAGAGAGCGGCGAGAGCACGGCAGAGAATAGCCGCCGCGCCGCCAGGCCCAGCCAGTGTCGCGGGCGGGCGCGGACGGCCGAGAGAGCGGCCGCCACTCTGCGCGCCGCCGCGCCGCGCCTCCCGCGCTTGCTACCGCCCAACGTCCGACAGCCTGTGCGGACCAGCCCCAAACCTGCGCCGCAACCACCCGCGCCATTCAAACCACCGAGGATGGGGCTACACACGGCCACACCACAGTCGCCAACCAGTCGCCACGGCAGCGCCGCAAACCACGGCCAAACTGCAGCTACCGCGCGCTACAGCCTGGCTCGGCCCGCCGAGAATCGCCGCCCCCGCCCAAATGCCGCCCCCACAGCCCCAGCCGACGACCCGCCACAATGGCCAAACCTTCGGCAAAACTGGCGCACCGTCGCCGCGCCAGCCCGGCCAGCGCGGCCGCCGCCACAGCCACACAAGCGGAGGCGTGCGGCGATGACGGCCGTGCAAACGCACCTCCGCCGCCCCATCGCCCTCCCACCGTTTCCCGATCGGCCCGCGGCCGTCGGGCCACCTCGCCCGCCAACATTCGCGCCCGTTTCTCACAAAATTGCCCGCCGCAAAACAAAAACGAGCGCCGCCTGCGCAACATGGCCACCGGCCAACCGAGGCGCCGCCGCCCCTCGCCGCTTTAAGCGACGGTGGCTAACCGCCATCCGCAACTACAGACGCACCGAATCTGCCTTCAAAAGCACACACCGACAGCCGACCTCTAACATTTAGACTCCGCAAGCCACCCAACGGTGTGTGGCGGAGGGCACTTCACGTGCCACTGTCATTTACCTCCCTTCGCTGTTCCAGTCGCGTATGGTTTCGCGGGACGAACTGACAGTCTGCAAAAAAAAAACACCGCCTCCGTGCGCGCTCGAATCTCTCTAACCACATCCATTCGTGATCTCCTCGGGAGGTATACACGTAGGGGGGAAGCAATATATTCGATACCCCATCCAGAAACGCAATATCGCGAAACCTGGCGAGCAAGCTACACCGCGATGCAGAGCGCCTCTATTGCAGGGTCTGCCGCTTGGGTTTGTTAAACATCTCCGTAACGCTATCACGGTTACCAAATGACCCTGCGACGAAACGTTGGATCGTCTCCGGTCGCCTCCGTCAACGCGACCTGGTACGGATCCCACACTGATGGGCAACACTCACGTATGGGTCGAACGAACGGGTGTTTTGTAAGCCACCTCCTCCTTTGTTGATGGACTACATTTGCTACGCATTCTCCCAATAAATCGCAACCTGGTACCCGCCTTACCACCAATTACTTTTTTTGTTTTTTTTTTTTTTTTTTTTTTTTTTTATATGATGATCATCCCACTCCCAATCACTCCGCACGCATACTCCCAGATATTTTACAGACGTAACTGCTACCAGTGTTTGTCCCGCTATCATCATATAATCAATCATACAATAAAGGGTCCTTCTTTCTTATATTATTCGCAATACATTACATTTGTCTATGTTAAGGGACAGTTGCCACTCCCTGCACCACGTGCCTATCCGCTGCAGATCGTCCTGCATTTTTCGCTGCAACTTCTCTGTATACTACAGCATCATCCGCGAAAAGACGCATGCAACGTCCGACACTATCTACTAGGTGTGTGAAGAGCAATGGGTCCCATAACACTCCCCTGTGGCACGCCAGAGGTTACTTTAACGTCTGTAGACGTCTCTCCATTGATAACAACATGCTGTGTTCTGTTTGCTACAATCTCTTCAGTCCAGCCACACAGTTGGTCCGACATTCTGCAGACTCTCTTACATTGTTTATCAGGCGACAGTGCGGAACTGTATCGAACGCCCTCCTTCCGGATGTCAACCAAAATGGCATCTACCTGGGAGCCTGTATCTAATATTTTCTGGGTCCCATGAACAAATAAAGCGCGTTGGGTCTCACACGATCGCTGTTTCCGGAATCCGTGTTGATTCCTACATAGTAGACACTGGGTTTCCAAAAAACGACATGCTACTACTCGAGCATAAAACATGTTCTCAAATTCTACAACCGACCGACGTCACAGATATAGGGCCTATAGTTTTGCGCATCTGCTCGACGACCCTTCTTCAAGCCCGGGACTACCTGTGCTCTTTTCCAATCATTTGGAACCCTCCGTTCCTCTAGAGACTTGCGGTACACGGCTGTTAGGAGGTTCTGTCGCGTACTCTGTGTAGAATCGAATTGGTATCCCGTCAGGTCCAGTGGACTTTCCTCTGTTGAGTGATTCCAGTTGCTTTTCTATTCCTCCTTGGACACTTATTTCGATGTCAGCCACTTTTTCGTTTGTGCGAGAAGGAACTGCAGTGCGGTCGTCCTCCGTGAAACAGCTTTGGAAACAGGTGTTTAGTATTTCACAGCTTTTTACGCGTGTCATCCTCTGTTTCAATGCCATCATCATCCCGGAGTGTCTGGATATGCCGTTTCGAGCCGCTTACTACTGATTCAACGTACGACCACAACGTCCCAGGATTTGATTTGATTTGATTTCCTGTCACGTCGGTACATGGAATTTTACTTTCGCATTCACCGGACGCTTCACGCATAGCCCTCCTTACGCTAACTTTGGACATCGTTTAGCGTCTGTTTGTCTGAGAGGTTTTGGCTGCGTTTCAACTTTGAGTGAGGCTCTCTTTGCTTTCGCTATAGTTTCCTAAACTTTGGTTGTTGTACCGCGGTGGGTTTTTCCCATCCCTCACAGTTTTACTCGGCACGTACCTGTCTAAGACGCATTTTACGATTGCCTTGCACTTTCTCCATACACACTCAACATTGTCGGTGTCGGAGCAGACATTTGCGTTTTCATCTGTCTGGTAGTCTCAAATCTGCCTTCTATTACTCTTGCTAAACAGATAAACCTTCCTCCCTTTTTTTTTTTTTTGTATATTCCTATTAACGTCCATATTCAGCGATGCTGCAACGGCCTCTTGATCACTGGGTCCCTGTTCTGCACATACAGAGTCGACAAGTTCGGGGTCTGTTTGTCATCGGTAGGTCCACGATGTTATCTCCACGAGTCGGTTCTCTCTCTGTTTAATTGCTCGCGGTAATTTTCGTTCGGATAGTGCACTCAGTATAATGTCACTCGATGCTCTGTCCCTACCACCCGTCCTGAACATCTGGCACATTGAAATCTCCACCTAAGACTGTAACACGCTGGGGAAAGGAAAATGTATGTCCACATTTTCTCTCACGTGTTCGGCCACTAATGCTGCTGCGTCGCGAGGTCGGTAAAAGGAGCCAATTATTAACCTAGCTCGGCTGTTGAGTGTACCCTCCACCCACAATAGTTCACAGGAACCGTCCACCACTTCTACTTCACTACACAGGATAAACTACTACTACTAACAGCGACGAACCACTCCACCACCGGTTGCATGCACGCTATCCTTTCTAAAGCACCGTCTGTACCTATAACGATTGCAGCTTCGGTGCTTTCTATCAGCGCTTGACGTTCCGGTACTTCGACAGTTGACAATTACAATACCGATTGCCGCTTGGTCCCCGCATGTCCTGACCTTGCCCCGCGCCCGTTGAGGCTGTTGCCCTTTCCGTACTTGCCCAAGGGCCATCCAACCTAAACAGAACCGCCCAGCCCACGCCACACAACCCCTGCTACCCGTGTAGCCGCTTGTTGCGTATAGTGGACTCCACCTAAGACTATAACATGCCCTAAGGCATTCGCGGTGTACACCACCCTAAGGTGAGGTTAGGTTAGGTGGACGTGGGTTAGGTTAAGGGTTACAGTTAGGTTAGGCGTCAAAGTTAGGTTAAGCGTTCGGACGTGAGGCGTCAGGTGGCCGCACCTACCTTACGGCCGGACATCTTAGGTTAGAGGTTAGGTTAGGTTAAGGCGCCGAGAGGTCCGCGGTCAGGTTACGTTCACCTTCGGGCGCCACACGTAGGTTTCAAAGGTGTGTCGGTCGGTCGTCGGCAAGCCGCAAAAACTACAGACGACGTCGACCAAACCGCCGCAAGACCGAGCAGGAGGCAGATATACCGGCCGGCCGGCCGGCCCCACACACACACAACACAACACAAAATTAAAAACACCACCCACCGGCCAAACGGCACAAAAAACAAAAAAAACAAAAAACCACAAACCCGAGCACCACGTCGACCAGAGGCAACCCGCCGCTCACGCGACATGGCTGGCAACTAAGGGGCAAACTGCAACGGCGCTTTCCGCACCGGGCCGGATGCACGTACGACAACACCGCTACCCGTACGCAGGCCTCCCATTGCACACAGCCGCTCTGTGTTTGAACATCATCAATGGCGCGCCCGCGCCTCGTCGCGGTCGCAGCCATAACGCCGCCACTTTTGCACCAACACATTCACGCACGGCAAAACAGCTCGCCGACACAGCACAGCCGACAAACAAAAACAACCCGCGAGACGGGGGCGACAACGACAACGACAACGACAACGACAACGACAACGACAACGACAACGACAACAGCAAACAACTCGCACCAAGCGTCCAACAGGTAACAAACGGACAAGCACAGCCACTGCTAACGGCCACGACGCCCCAGCGGCACACTGCTCCTTTCCCGCCACACTCGATTCACAACGCACGCACGCGACCCCGTCAACGACACCGACACGACACACGACGGGCTCCCTTCCCGCAACCTACACCTTTCCGCCACTACGCACAGCTCCACCCGACGCGCCCGTCGCAACGACACTACTGCACGCACTATCCACCCGCCTCCTCCTCTCCCCCCCCCCCTTCCCGTACACAACAACACGGCCAAAAACAACACTCACGACCCAAACATAATAACGACATGGCACGTGCATCGGCGCACACCCCAACCAGTCACCGTCGACAACCACACGCAAGGCACGAAACCGGCGTCCTTCCACGTTGCCATCAAAGCTGCACAAACAACCACAGGAGGAACCACCAACAACGGGCCGGCCCGCCGGCCCGCCCCAATATTCTCCCACCCTCACCTCACGCCGCAACCACCAAACGCACATTCCCGCTCGCTACCACACACCTCTCGGCGGCCGCTTCGCAAAAACATGACGTGACGTGACGTGACGTGACATCATCACATCACGGGCTACGCACGCACACCGACCCACTTTCCTGCCCTTCGCCCTCTTCTTTCCGACGCCTGCCTTCGGCCGAGCACACGTACGTGGCACAACGCCCAACACAGTCACACACAGTCGACAGGCGCACGCCCAGGCACGCAACGACGCAGCGCAGCAAAGGCGCCCGCAACACATACCTCCTCTCTCTTCTCGCCGCCGACCGCCCGCCAGCCAGCCAGCCAGCCACTCGCAATGTGCACTGCCAACCAGCCACACGTCCACCGCGCCGCCTCCGACCACCCGCCAGGGGGGCGCTCACGTCCGCGACAACAGCGCGGCCCGCCGCCGGGCGGGCCCAGCCGAACCCAGCCCAGCCGGCGCGCGCTGCTCTGCACTCGGCGCGCCACACATCCTGCTGCAGACCGGGCTCGTCTCTCTGTACGCGTCTGCCCGCATCTCGTCTTCCTGCGCATCAACACAACGAGGCCGCGTGAGCAAACCCCCCCGTCACAACGCCACATCACACACTGCCTTGTCTACCGCCTAAATGCACTCACCAGCCATCCGCTTCGTCTTCGTCTTGTTTACTCGTTGTTGTTGCAGCGGCGCACACAGCCCCGGCCGGCCGCATCCGAGGGTGGCCCGCCGCCAGCGTCTCCTCCTTGGGCACAGGTGCGGTGCGGTGCCGTGCCGTGCCGTGGCCGCCCATCCATCCAACCGCACGCATTTTGCTGGCCGCCTCTGCTGCAGAAGAAGACAAAAAAAAAAACGAAACGTACAAACATACACGCACCCACAGCGTGGCCACACACGGACGGGACCGACAGGCTCCAAGGCGACCAAAGGATAAAAACAAAATAAAACACTAAAAGACGCAAGCAAGCACCAAGCAAGCTGTCGCCTCGCGCCTCTGTCCTTCCGCCCCCGCCATTCTCTCCCACCACATGCCCACAAACACCACCGCCTCCCCCTCCCCGCACCTCCACATTCGCCCCCTCCATTTTGTTCCTTTCTCGTTCTTCCCTTCTGTGTGTCTGCGTGCGTGCGCGGGCGGCGCCTCTCAACATCCGCCGGCCGTCCGTCCCGTTTTCGCCGTACCACACACGCCACCGCCTCGCCTCCTCCCCGTCCACCACCGCCGCCCCTGTCCGCCCCGCACAACACCATACACCGCTGCTTGTCCTGGCCGTTGCCACCAAAGGCGCCAGCCGCAAACCGCGCCAACGCCGCAGCGCGCGTGCCTCCTTCCTTCTTGCTTCCTTCTCCGTGCCGACGCGGCCTCTATTCCCGCACCCATTCGGCCGACGACACAGCCGTTGGGCTCCGCACTGCGCGTACCGGCGTTACGCACGCACACCCACCCCCCTCGCGAACGCACGACTCATTCATTGTCTTTGTTGTTTCTCCTCTTTCTTAACGTCTTTGTTTGTTGTTTGTTTTCTTTTTTTTTTTCGTTTTTCCCCACCGCCACATGTGACACAATGCCTCCCTCCACCTTTCGTTCGTGGTTGCTTGCTTTGTTTCTCTTTCTCATTGGTACACGTCCGACGCGCTCCATTTCCACCACACCACGGCCATCGGCCTCCTCAACGGGCAGGCGCAGTGTGCCATTCTCCGGCGCACAAGCACACCGCGCGGTACTGGCGCGGCTCGCCACGCCACGCCACGCCACGCCACGCCACGCCACGCCACCGGTGCGCAGCAGCACATGTGATGTCTCGCAACACGACACGCGGTGCGCACACCCCGACCACGCGGCTCTAAAGGCATGGCACCGGCGACATGCGCCGCCCCAGCCACGCATCCGTCGTCTCAAGTTGTTCACTGCCAGCCGCGTCTGAGGCTACAACCGCACCACCACATCAACGGTCCCCCTCCCGGCAACACATTTGTTGCACAAACAAACACAACCGCCGAGCGCAGCGCGAACCACCCACACGCGCCCTCCGCGTCTCCTTTCTCTCCTTTCGCCCCCTCCCATCTCCCGAATATGCCAGCAGCGCAGCGTTACGCGTGCCCCTCACCCGTCCACACTACCGCGAAACGAGCACGCCTTCCGGGCCACATGCAAGGGCACGCCCACCACCAAATACTGCCGTATTCACGGACGCAGTTCGCAACACGCAACGCACTCTCCACCTACCTTCTTTCTCTCGTCCCTTCTCTTTAAAAACAAAACAAACACACAAACCAACCAACCACGGCTAACACACTTTTTCGCGACACCTTTGACTGCGTTATCTTGACCGTGACGGCAGCTATCGACCATCCATTCCCCACTACACACACACACACACACACACATCATTCGCTACACCGCACACGAAACGGCAAAGGGCAAGGCACTCTCTCATAGATTCTTCCTCCGAGCCATATCGGGCGAACGTTGCATCCGGGAAGGCAATGCAATTCAGCCGTCACTTGCAGCCGCGCCGTAAACGCATTTCAGTGCGGCTGCAATGCACGGGAACGTTCCGTTGCTCTAGACGGCGCCTCTCCGTTTTTCCCCTGTTTCGTTTTCCGGTGATTGCTTCCCCTTCTTCTCTTTCTTCGTTTCGTTTTATTATTTTCGTTCCCCTCCTCCACCATTGTTTCCGTCCCCACAGTTTTTTTTTGCTCATTCCACACGTTCTGCCCAGACAAGACATGACATTCGACCGATCACAGCCAGCCTTTCGTCGCCGTTCGCAGCGCCGACGGTGCCACAGTGAGACGGGTGTTCGGACCGACACGTTGCCGTGATGCCGATAGACAGCTACTCAGAGCCGCCGGATCGGATCACATCACCGACAAACCGGCCATTTCACCGGGGGACACACAGACAACCGCGTGTACGCCCATAACAACAAACAACGACCGTCGTCGTCTACCGTCACTGAACCGAACACACGTGCACCTTGAATGACGACACCGGCGTGCGTGCGTGCGCACAACAATCAATCATTCAATCAACTGCAGAAACGGCTATCAAAATCAAGGGCCAAATAAATGGGTACACCACCGTGCGTGTCGCCTACCCCACCCGCCCGTACAATTCTTGCGTCTTCCTAATGACTAGTAAAGACACGTCCATTTGTTTTAAAACGTCACCAACACACCTCCACGCCGTACAGCAAAGGGAATAGTAGACGGCAACACAACATTTCACCCTCGCCATCATGTATGTATGTATGTATGTATGTATGTATGTATGTATGTATGATGTGACAAACAAACAAACCCGCAGACGGCCCTAACGGTGACATCCAACAATCGCGAGGGGTTTCAATTGCAGTCACGTGACTAACCGGGCAGACAGAGACAAAGAAAGGAAAGGAAAGGAAATCAGCGACACAGACAACACCTCCTGTCTATGTGTCGACAAACAAACAACCAACCAACCACGCCAAGACTCGCGAGCACGCATAACCACATTCGAGACCACCACCACCACCACCACCACCACCAGCTGCTTCGCAACCAACCAAACCGGGTAGCTAGCTATGCGCCGCCTCACACAAACAACAATTCCGCTCTTCCCGCAAAGGCAATTTGGTGGCCCTGAAAAGGGCCGTTTTTTGCCGCTCTCGCAACGGAGGGGAGCTCCCTAGAGCCTTAACCCCCTCACTTGGAGCTCGTGTACTTGGTCACCGCCTTCGTGCCCTCGCTCACGGCGTGCTTGGCCAGCTCGCCAGGCAGCAAGAGCCGCACAGCCGTCTGGATCTCGCGGGACGTGATGGTCGAGCGCTTGTTGTAGTGCGCCAGGCGAGACGCCTCGGCCGCAATGCGCTCGAAAATGTCGTTCACGAAGCTGTTCATGATGCTCATCGCCTTCGACGAGATGCCCGTGTCGGGGTGCACCTGCTTCAGCACCTTGTAGATGTAGATGGCATAGCTCTCCTTCCTCTTGCGCTTCTTCTTCTTGTCGCCCTTCGAAATGTTCTTCTGCGCCTTGCCAGCCTTCTTGGCGGCCTTCCCGCTAGTCTTGGGCGGCATCTCGAACGTACAACAGCAAGCAGCAAGCGCTCCCCTCTAGTCAGCGTCTCCCCACACAGTGGCACCCGCCGACATGAAAATGGCTGGGTCTACACCCATGATGTGCTTGAAGAACCAGCGCCCTTGAAGACGCTCTGTCTTTCGAAATGTTCCTTGATGGTGCGAATTCAGGGGTTTTACGGTATTGTCTAGGGGTCGGTTTTCCCCTGGGTGGATGATGTTAGTGGAGGTGGCGGCAATGATGATGTAACTTTATGGTTGTATATGAGAGCATATGACTATCGCCTGAATTGGCGATGTATGGTGGTGATTGGTGCTCTCTGGTCAGGGTTATCATCCCTTCCCAGAGAGTTGATGAGTTGGTGCGGGGATGCATTTGATGATTCGTAGAATTTTAGTGATTTTTGTTTTATGAGGTGATAGAATGAGGGCTGTCCTAACATTGCTCTAATTTCCTCATTGCTCCAGAACCACGGAGCGTCTGCAACGATTCGGAAGGCCTTGTTTTGGATAATTTCCAGCTGTTTGAGGTTGGTGTCTGCTGCCATGCTCCACGCTTCTGATGCATAGAGCATGGCTGGTAGGATGATGGTTTTCCAAATTCTGAGTTTGGCAGGTACTGTGAGTCCCCTGCCTTTTAGGAGTGGATATAATTGATAGAGCCGGGCGGAGCCCTTGTTTCTAGCCTCTCTGATGTGGTGGGTGAATGTTAGATTCTTATCCAGCTTTAGCCCTAGGTAGGTAACTACCTCTTTCCAGGGTAGTACCTGGTCGTTGTGAGTGATGTTCACTATGGGGCGTTTGATCTTGTGGCTGAATAAGATTGTCTGGCATTTGTCCGCATTGATTTTTATTTTCCACAGGTTGCACCACTTTGTCACTTTGTCTAGGTGGCGTTGTAGGCGGTAGGCTAGATAGTTGATGTTTCTGCCACTGTGGTATAATGCAGTGTCATCTGCATACAGGGCAATGTTACCGCCCGGCTCGTTTGGCAGATCGTTTGTGTATAGTAGATATAGGAGGGGGCCAAGCACAGATCCCTGTGGGACACCCGCTTCAATTTGTTTTAGATTGCTGTTTGCTCCATCTACTGTAGAGTAAAATTTCCTTTCTACCAGGAATGAATGTACTATTTTAAGCAGGTGAAGTGGGCAATTCATCTTTGATAGCTTGTATAGCAGACCGCCATGCCAAACCCGGTCGAACGCTTTTTCAATGTCCAGGAAAATGGCAGCTGTGCTATTACCCTGGCTCTTCTCTGTGCAGATGTGCTCCACCAGACGAATGGCTTGTTGTGTTGTGCTATGACCAGCACGAAATCCAAATTGTTCGGGGATAAGGATATTGTTGGCTGATAGGAACTGTAGGAGGGAGTTTTGGATGAGGATTTCAAGTAACTTAGACAGGTGGTTGAGCAGGGAGATAGGTCGATAGTTTTGGGGGAATAGGTGATCTTTATTTGGTTTTGGGATTGAAATTACTTTAGCAACCTTCCAGGTTGAAGGGAAATATTGTGCTGTAAGACAATTATTTAGGATGGCTGTGAGATGGGAGATTGCTGGTTGGGGGAGGGCCTTAAGGAAGGGTGGTTTGATGCTGTCAGGACCAGGGGCTTTTGTGGTACCGATTCGCCTGATGATAGCTGCAACTACACGCTCGCTAGTCAGTTCGAAGGTCGTGTCGGACCTGGCGCGGAGTCTGCGATGGAGGTGTCGTTCTACTCGATGCTCCAGGGCATCTGCTTCGTCCTCGTCGTCCTCTACGACATTCTCCTGGAATTGTAGCTCGAGGGTGTTTGACATGGCAGCCGCTTTGTCCTCTGGAGTGTATACCAAGCCGTTCTGCCCGTGTAGTGGTCTGTTGGCTTTGTGGGGTTGCCGCCTAGCTTTTATTATCCCCCAGAACTTTTCAGGGTTGCTTTCAGCCGCCTGAAGACTTTGTTCCCACCTGGAACATCTCAGGAGTTTCAGCCTGGTCTGAATTTCATGGGCCATTTGATTCATGCGTCTCCTATCCTGAGGGTCTCGGTAGGTCTGCCATCTTTTGCGCGTGCGGTTTTTATCCGCAATTAATTGTGCTAGATCTGGGGGTAGGTTGGATCTCCCATTGTTGTGAGTAATTTTGGTGGTGGCAGCCTTTCCACACACCTTGATAATGTTGGTGAATTCTTCAATTGCTTGATCTATTTCCACATGGGTTGGCATATGTGGTGCATGATCTGGGATGTGTGAGGCGATCAGCTGCTTATATCTTTCCCAGTCTGTGTACACTGTTGTGTGTACTCTGTTGTTGGGCACTTCCTGGTCTTCTTCAAATCTGAGTACCACAGGGCTGTGGTCGGAGTTTAGGCTGTTGACCACTTCTGTGGTGGTTGCAAGATTGATATTTTTTAGCAGAAAGATGTCAAGAATGTCTGGTCGACACCTTGAATCATATGGGAAGTGGGTGGGCTCGTCTGGAGAGACGACCTGTACTGCCGGATGATTATCCAGATATCTTAGTAACTGGTTCCCACTGGTGTTCGTGGTGCGGCAACCCCATGCCCTGTGCTTGGCGTTCAGGTCCCCTCCTATTATTGTATTGTGACTGCCGTTCAGAAGACCGTCCAGGTCGTGGGGAAATAGTGTTGTGCTTGGAGGATGGTATACTGCCACCAGGTGTGTGGGGCGGTTGTTGAGAACAACTTCTACCGCTGTTGCCTCCGTGTTGATGAGTCTTGGTACAGGTACCTGGCGATGGCATATGCGCCGTTTTATTAGGATACCTGTACCACCTCCTTGCCTGTTGGGGCGGTCCGTCCTAATAAGATGGTAGTTGCGGACCTGAAAGTTGTCATCTGGGGTTAGATGTGTCTCACTGAGGAGAGCTACATCCATTCCATGATCATCCAAGAACATCTCTAGTTCAAGCCTGTCATGGTAGATGCCATCTGCGTTCCAGATGGCGATGGTGATGTGCTGCTTCTCAACTTCATTTGCCATTGGAGAGCAGTGGTAAGATGTTGGTGGCAAGTATTGTGATTGTGGTGATTATGTCTGGGGCTGTTGCTATTTTGGTACATAGCTGGGTTATGCCTTCAAGGATAGCAGGTGAAATGAGGGATTTAATGAGTGACCAGATCTTTGAAAGGAACTGAAGTGGCTGTTCCTGTTCGACCTGTACAGAACTTTCCTGTGCAGTGGTCTGGCCACTGACGATGTTGGTTGTGTTGTTAGTATCAGCTGGTGCAGCTGTGGCTTGGCCTGGCTCGGCGGGTATGACCTGGGCCGGAATGACCCTTGGTGTTTGTACATTTGTGGCCTTTGATGATGAGGGCAGTGGTGTTTCCGCTGCCCTCTCTGTTTCAGGTTGGGTTGGTGTGGGGAGGGGTGCGGTTTGTGGTGGAGAGACGACCTGTGGAGGTGGAGTTCTTTTTATAGGCAGAGTTGCCTTGAGGGGCGCTCGTTGATTCTTTGATTTAGGGGTACTTGGGGGGGGAGGAGTGCGCCCAGTTTTCACAACCTCGGCTAAGGTTCTGTTGCTGGTAGGGCTTTCTTCCTGGAGTGGTTGATGTTGCGGAGTGGTTATTTGTGTACTCTGTTGGGGTTGGGCAGGGTTGGGAGGGCTTCTTGTTTCTGCTCTAGCAGGTGTTGGGGATGGTGGGGGGTTTACTTCTTCCGTGGGTGGTGCTGGAGGGGGGTTGGAGTTTCTTGGTGGTGCCCTAGGAAGTGGTTCCTGCCTTCCGGGAGCTGATGCTCGCTGGCGATCCCACGCCTGGACGATCTTCAATCTTACTGGGCAGCCCCTGAAGGAGGCTGGATGGTTGCCCCTACAGTTGGCACATATGGCCGGCTCTTCTCTTTTCTTTGTGCAGGCGCCAGAAAGATGCGGTCCTGCACATTTAACGCACCTGGGGGCGAGTTCACATTGGGTTGCCCCATGTCGAAATCTCTGACATAGATAACATTGTGTGGGCCCGCTTGGCTTTTGATACAACTCTACGGTCACTTTCATGTGTAATAGTCTTTCTACTTTAAATATTTTTCTTGCCTCCGCCGTGTTTAGTAGATTGACCTGGAAATTGGGCGTTTTTCTTCTTGGCGCTGAAACTATGTTTCCAGAGCCATCGGTTTCAGTCTGCGGCTTAGACATTTGGAAGACGTCCTGTACCGGAAAGCCCTTCTCGATAAGTGCATTCTTGACGTCCTCTGGAGTCCAGTAGGGCGTCAGTCTTTTAACGACGACCTTCAGTGTACTCTTAGGGTCGTCGTTGTAAGTAAAGAATTCCAGATTTCGTTTCCTGAATTCCTGTTTGAGGTACTGGAAATCCTCCGGGTTTGTAGCCTGATAGACGATGCTATCGCCCTTGTACGTGGTACTGAGGGCACCCGTTAGTTTCCCCTGGATTTGCCCTATCAAGGTCGTGTACCCTCTAGTTTCGAAGACAGTGATAGGGGGAACCCTTCGTCCTCTGTTTGGTTTTTGATTTCTGTTATGTGCGGGTCCTCCCTGCGTTTGGGGAGTTGCTTGACTTACTTTCTCTTGTCCCCTGTTAACACCCTCTGGCGTCATCTGGGTGGCATTTGGCGTTGGTGCGGCGTTCGCACTGATATCTATTATTTGTTTTTGTTTTTGGGGGCGGTCGGGTTTCGTGATTTCCATTTCCGCGCCCTTGCACTGTTGTGGCAGTACAGGATTTACCTGTTCTGCTGTATCGACATGTTTGGAGTTTTCCTCCGCAATAGTGGGTTGCAGGGGCTGCCCAGATTTTTCATGTTTTTGAAGCAGCCTCCCGCTTCGCCGCAGACGCACCTCGCCCGTTGAGGAAACAGAGCTGGTGTCACTGTCGGTGGCAATGACTAGATTGTCAGAGTCCGAACTAGCGACTGAAGATGGTGATGGGGGTGGATGGTCCATGGATGAAGAATGAGATGGCGATGAAGTCGTGATAGTTGTCGGGTCCACACTGTGTGAGTCGTCGCTTGGATTTCGATCCTGTGGGTGCCCCATCGTGGGGCAACCGCGAAGTGAAGCGGTTTACAGAATTTGTCCTATATTTCGACAATTTCCGTGCCAGTGAACTTTCCCTACACCTAGCAGGCGCGGGATACCACCAAGGGCCTCACAGTCAGTCTGTTAGACTATGTGGCTCGGCGGGTCCCTGGACTGCAGCTTCCCTAACACCTATGGCACAGAAATTCTCGAACAATATCGCCAATGTATAGTCGCCTACTTGAGGCGCGATGTTCTTCTCTCTTCTCGAACTACCCCATGTCAGAACGAGCGCTCAAGTGGTCTAGAATTCCGTCCCAGGTCCTGAGTGTGCAACACGACTTTTGCTTTTCTAGAAACGACAATTTGCTTTTACAGACAACGCACACTCGACCACGTCCGGAAAACCAGAACACAGCGCGGCCCGCTAACCCCGACGATACGGCAAAACACGCCGCTATAGAGCGAGCACGCAAGGCGGCGACCAAGCACACGAGACCCAAGCAGGGAGGCGAGCTCCAGACAAAGGCTGCGAGAGCGCGCGGTGGGAAATTCCAGAGCTGAGAGCACAATAGCGGCGCGGAGCACAGGTAAACGCACGTCCGTCCGCTTCGCAGTCCCACCTCGGAATCCTGGCCTGGCCGGCACTGGCCTGGCACCCGCCGCTACCGCAACACCGCACCTTTACCAGCTCGCCCTGTTGCGGCCGCCGACCAATGGGGCGCGCGCGCAACCGGCCGCCGCACCCGAGCCCATAAAGGGACCCCCACCCTAGTCCCGCCGCCACCCCGAAGCGGCAACCGACCAAGCGCTGGCCGACTTACAAGCTGCCATCGCGGCCGAAAGGGCCGCAACTAAGGACGAACTGGTGGCTGTCCACCGACAGCTTCAACAGCTGCGGGAGGAGCTGCGGCTTCTCAAAAAGGCGCCGCCTGTGCCAGCTCCCCCCGCCCCTGTGAAGCAGCCATCGCGGGTGGATGCCGCCACCCAGACGTCCACCCCGACGTCCACCGACTCGCCTCCTGCAGCAATGCAGGCGGCGACTCGCATGGAAGTGGACGTTGGGACGCCTGCACCGTCTTCTGGCCTGGAGACGGATGCAGAAGAAGAACAAACTGATGACGACTTGCCGCCCACTTCTTCGCACGATGAAGAAGAAGCGGCAACCGACGAAGGACTGCCCCTCCCGCTCCCTGACGAGCGGAGCGTGCAGCCCTTCCTGAAGAAGATCGTGGCGTCGCTGAAGGACGGGACGTACCCTCACGGGGACAACCCGTACCCCTTCACGCCGGCGCACGCGAAGCCACCTCTTCCGCACGTACCGTGCGACCATCACCACAGGCGTGGCTTGTTGTGCGAAGCCGTAACACGGAAGGAGCTGAAACTGCTGAACAGCCGCCCCATCTTCACCCCCTCGGACTGGGACCACATCACTGAGGTCACAGTGAAGTGGGTGAATGAAGAGTGGCGCACCGGCAGGCGGCAGCCTGCCCCAGAAGACCTACCAGCAATAAACTACTTCGCTAGTCTACACTAGCGAAGTAGCCAGAGGCCAATTCTAACGAGAGGCCACTCACACACCACCAGAGCTGTCAACGGAGGAATAGCAGCACTGCTGCTTAGCCTCCCCCTACTCCAGACAGAGGATGTCTGCGATTTAGCGAGTTCGAGTTCGAGTTCCCGCCGCCACGCACTCCGCTGCTCGACTCGCTGCGGCTCGCACCGTTACGTTACGTGTTTCAACTAGCCAAACGCCATGTCCGGACGCGGAAAGGGAGGCAAAGTCAAGGGCAAGTCAAAGTCCCGCTCAAGCAGGGCTGGGCTCCAGTTCCCGGTCGGCAGAATCCACCGCCTCCTGCGCAAGGGAAACTACGCCGAGCGCGTCGGCGCCGGGGCGCCCGTCTACCTCGCCGCCGTCATGGAGTACCTCGCGGCTGAGGTGCTCGAGCTGGCCGGAAACGCGGCCCGCGACAACAAGAAGACGCGCATCATCCCGCGCCACCTGCAGCTCGCCATCCGCAACGACGAGGAGCTCAACAAGCTCTTGTCGGGCGTCACCATCGCACAGGGTGGTGTCCTGCCCAACATCCAGGCCGTCCTGCTGCCAAAGAAGACCGAGAAGAAGGCCTAAACAGAGAGCGCGGAGCTGCGCTTGCGTGCTCCCTGCACGCAAACGCGCCTGCCTTTGCCTTGCCGGCTCGGCTCACAACAATCGGCCCTTTTCAGGGCCACCACACAAACCTACGTCCAAAGCAAAGTTTCCGTCGTCCGTGCTCGCCGCACTTTACACAACACGTCCACATACATACATTGCACAGCCAGCGCCGGCGCACGTCCGCCATCTTGTCCACAGCCCGTGTGGCCGAACGCGCACACATTTTGTCGTTTCTCTCTTTTTGTCTTTTTCCTGTTTCTGCACCCCTCCGCGCACGCACAGAGTCGCGTTCCAAACGACAACGACATCAATACACCGATAATGTGATGATCATTGTTAGCATTCTAATGTTTCAATTAAAGGGGCGCGCGTGGCACACACAGCGCGTAAACGGTCCGACGACGACACGCCGGCCGCCGCGCGCTCCAAACGCACAGGCACAGGACAAAACCAAACAGCTGATCCGATCGATCGATCCGGCCGGCCCGCCCGCCTATGCCCACGCCACAAACAAACAAACAACAAACCACGCACACACTGGACTCAGCCGCGCCCATCGCGTCAAACTCAAAAACTAACGCACGCGCAGCACAACAACAACAACAACACGCACAGGCAACACAGACTCTTTCGCACTTTTCAATCTCCGAACAGTGTGGTGGCCCTGAAAAGGGCCGTTTTCGTCTCTCCCACCAAGCACGGGCACGGCACGGCCGCGGGAAGGCCACAACGCAGCACAGCACACCGGCTGGCTGGCTGCCTGCCTGCCTAACCGCCGAAACCGTACAGGGTGCGCCCCTGCCTCTTCAGGGCGTACACCACGTCCATGGCCGTCACAGTCTTGCGCTTGGCGTGCTCAGTGTACGTCACCGCGTCGCGGATCACGTTCTCCAGGAACACCTTCAGCACTCCGCGGGTCTCCTCGTAGATCAGACCAGAGATGCGCTTCACGCCGCCCCTGCGAGCCAGGCGGCGGATGGCGGGCTTCGTGATGCCCTGGATGTTGTCGCGCAACACCTTGCGGTGCCGCTTGGCGCCACCCTTGCCCAGCCCCTTTCCTCCCTTGCCGCGGCCTGTCATTCTTCTTCCTTCCTCCTCCTCAAGCAAGCAAGCGAAAAAACACAAGCGCCAGCTCCTCACCCGGCGCTAGCGAGTCGGCTACGGTGCGAGCTCTCTGCCGCCGCCCCCCTATATAGACTCTGGCCCGCCCTCCCCCCACCACGCGCACCGAGGGCATATAAGCGCGGCGCGGGGCCGCGCGGGCCCGTTGTCAAGGCAGCACCGGACGCTTCGTGTACCGCACGCACCTCCACGCCGCTCTTCCGCTATGGCCCGCACAAAGCAAACGGCCCGCAAGTCCACCGGCGGAAAGGCGCCGCGCAAACAGCTCGCCACCAAGGCGGCGAGGAAGAGCGCGCCCGCCACCGGCGGCGTCAAGAAGCCCCACCGCTACAGGCCGGGCACCGTCGCCCTGCGGGAAATCAGGCGCTACCAGAAGAGCACAGAGCTGCTCATCCGCAAGCTGCCGTTCCAGCGCCTAGTGCGCGAGATCGCCCAGGACTTCAAGACCGACCTGCGCTTCCAGAGCTCCGCAGTCATGGCCCTGCAGGAGGCCAGCGAGGCCTACCTCGTCGGCCTCTTCGAAGACACCAACCTGTGCGCATTCCACGCCAAGCGCGTCACCATCATGCCCAAGGACATCCAGCTCGCGCGCCGCATCCGCGGCGAGCGCGCCTAGAAACCGCGCCGCGCACGCGCGCCCGCCCAACAAAAACGGCCCTTTTCAGGGCCACTAACATCTCTCCGTCGCGAGCAAAACTTTTGTCGGTCTTGCCGCCCCGCAAAACAAACAACCACCAATTCCCCTCCCGTCCACAGCCGCTCTCGCCAACAATCGACGTCATCCCATCCCTCACAATACACACACACACACACACAACAGCCGGACGACGTCACCAACACACCGCGGGTGGCTGGCCGCCGCCGTCTCCGAGGCGCGCGCACGCTACGCTACACTACACTACACTACACTACACTACACTACAACGTCAACGCCACCGCGCCTTCCCAATTCCCGCCGGCCACTTCCACGTCTCACGTCCCCCCCCGCCGCTTTCAAAGAGAGAGAGAAGAGACAACACACACACACAAAAGACACGACATCCGCAAAGCAAGCAAACACACAAACAAACAAACAAACAAACAAGAGTCTCCAGAAACATACATGAGCAACCAAACGTCGGCCGCCGCAAAAAAAACAACAACAACAACAAAACAAAAAACAACAGAGACCAACAAACCGCCACAACCGCTCCGCTACCGCGCGCCGCCGCCTACCGCCACCGGCACCACAATCCAACCACCACGGCACGCAAACAGTACCCACAAAGGGTCACACACAACCAACCACACCGGCGCATGCACGACAATCAACGCCTTCCCGACGTCCTTTGATGGCCCTGAGAAGGGCCGTTTTGGGCCGCGCGACAGCCGCAGCCGTGCCATCGCGCGCCACTAAGACGACGCGGGGGAGGGCGGTGGGGGACGACGGCGTCAAGCGCCAACCCCTCTCCCTTGCCTTTCTTTAACTTTACTACTTTACTTCTTCTTCTTGGGCGACGCCTTCGCCTTAGACGGCGTCGTCGCCTTCTTCGGGCGCGGCGCCTTCGGCTTCTTCGTCGGAACCTTGGCGGCCTTCTTCGCCTTCGACGGCGACTTGGCCTTGGCCGGCTTGGCCGCAGCCGCCTTCTTCGCACCCGCGGGAGCCGCCGACGCCGCAGACGCCTTCTTGGCGGCGCCCGCCTTCCGACCGGTCGCCGCCTTCACGCCACCAGCCTTCTTTGCGCCGGCCGCGCGGCCGCCCTTCTTCTCCTTGCTGGCCGGAGCGGCGCGCTTCTTCTTCGCACCGCCGGCACGAGCCTTGCCGCCCTCGGCCGCCCCGCCGCCGGCGCCGGCAAGCTTGAAAGAGCCGGACGCGCCCTTCCCCTTCGTCTGCACCAGCTCGCCAGCCACGACGGCCGACTTGAGGTACTTCTTGATAAAGGGCGCCAGCTTCTCCGCGTCCAGCTTGTAGTGCGCGGCAATGTACTTCTTGATCGCCTGCAGCGACGAGCCGCCGCGCTCCTTCAGACTCTTGATGGCGGCCGTCACCATCTCAGAGGTGCGCGGGTGCGCAGGCTTGGCGCGCGGCTTCTTCGCAGACGCCGCAGACTTGGCCTTCTTCGTCGTGCCGGTGGCGGCGGGTGCCGCAGCAGTCTCGTTCGTAGCCGCCTGATCTGCCATTATTTCGACGGACGACGCGCGTACACACAACAACAGAACAGCGAGAGAGCGGCGAGAGCACGGCAGAGAATAGCCGCCGCGCCGCCAGGCCCAGCCAGTGTCGCGGGCGGGCGCGGACGGCCGAGAGAGCGGCCGCCACTCTGCGCGCCGCCGCGCCGCGCCTCCCGCGCTTGCTACCGCCCAACGTCCGACAGCCTGTGCGGACCAGCCCCAAACCTGCGCCGCAACCACCCGCGCCATTCAAACCACCGAGGATGGGGCTACACACGGCCACACCACAGTCGCCAACCAGTCGCCACGGCAGCGCCGCAAACCACGGCCAAACTGCAGCTACCGCGCGCTACAGCCTGGCTCGGCCCGCCGAGAATCGCCGCCCCCGCCCAAATGCCGCCCCCACAGCCCCAGCCGACGACCCGCCACAATGGCCAAACCTTCGGCAAAACTGGCGCACCGTCGCCGCGCCAGCCCGGCCAGCGCGGCCGCCGCCACAGCCACACAAGCGGAGGCGTGCGGCGATGACGGCCGTGCAAACGCACCTCCGCCGCCCCATCGCCCTCCCACCGTTTCCCGATCGGCCCGCGGCCGTCGGGCCACCTCGCCCGCCAACATTCGCGCCCGTTTCTCACAAAATTGCCCGCCGCAAAACAAAAACGAGCGCCGCCTGCGCAACATGGCCACCGGCCAACCGAGGCGCCGCCGCCCCTCGCCGCTTTAAGCGACGGTGGCTAACCGCCATCCGCAACTACAGACGCACCGAATCTGCCTTCAAAAGCACACACCGACAGCCGACCTCTAACATTTAGACTCCGCAAGCCACCCAACGGTGTGTGGCGGAGGGCACTTCACGTGCCACTGTCATTTACCTCCCTTCGCTGTTCCAGTCGCGTATGGTTTCGCGGGACGAACTGACAGTCTGCAAAAAAAAAACACCGCCTCCGTGCGCGCTCGAATCTCTCTAACCACATCCATTCGTGATCTCCTCGGGAGGTATACACGTAGGGGGGAAGCAATATATTCGATACCCCATCCAGAAACGCAATATCGCGAAACCTGGCGAGCAAGCTACACCGCGATGCAGAGCGCCTCTATTGCAGGGTCTGCCGCTTGGGTTTGTTAAACATCTCCGTAACGCTATCACGGTTACCAAATGACCCTGCGACGAAACGTTGGATCGTCTCCGGTCGCCTCCGTCAACGCGACCTGGTACGGATCCCACACTGATGGGCAACACTCACGTATGGGTCGAACGAACGGGTGTTTTGTAAGCCACCTCCTCCTTTGTTGATGGACTACATTTGCTACGCATTCTCCCAATAAATCGCAACCTGGTACCCGCCTTACCACCAATTACTTTTTTTGTTTTTTTTTTTTTTTTTTTTTTTTTTTTTATATGATGATCATCCCACTCCCAATCACTCCGCACGCATACTCCCAGATATTTTACAGACGTAACTGCTACCAGTGTTTGTCCCGCTATCATCATATAATCAATCATACAATAAAGGGTCCTTCTTTCTTATATTATTCGCAATACATTACATTTGTCTATGTTAAGGGACAGTTGCCACTCCCTGCACCACGTGCCTATCCGCTGCAGATCGTCCTGCATTTTTCGCTGCAACTTCTCTGTATACTACAGCATCATCCGCGAAAAGACGCATGCAACGTCCGACACTATCTACTAGGTGTGTGAAGAGCAATGGGTCCCATAACACTCCCCTGTGGCACGCCAGAGGTTACTTTAACGTCTGTAGACGTCTCTCCATTGATAACAACATGCTGTGTTCTGTTTGCTACAATCTCTTCAGTCCAGCCACACAGTTGGTCCGACATTCTGCAGACTCTCTTACATTGTTTATCAGGCGACAGTGCGGAACTGTATCGAACGCCCTCCTTCCGGATGTCAACCAAAATGGCATCTACCTGGGAGCCTGTATCTAATATTTTCTGGGTCCCATGAACAAATAAAGCGCGTTGGGTCTCACACGATCGCTGTTTCCGGAATCCGTGTTGATTCCTACATAGTAGACACTGGGTTTCCAAAAAACGACATGCTACTACTCGAGCATAAAACATGTTCTCAAATTCTACAACCGACCGACGTCACAGATATAGGGCCTATAGTTTTGCGCATCTGCTCGACGACCCTTCTTCAAGCCCGGGACTACCTGTGCTCTTTTCCAATCATTTGGAACCCTCCGTTCCTCTAGAGACTTGCGGTACACGGCTGTTAGGAGGTTCTGTCGCGTACTCTGTGTAGAATCGAATTGGTATCCCGTCAGGTCCAGTGGACTTTCCTCTGTTGAGTGATTCCAGTTGCTTTTCTATTCCTCCTTGGACACTTATTTCGATGTCAGCCACTTTTTCGTTTGTGCGAGAAGGAACTGCAGTGCGGTCGTCCTCCGTGAAACAGCTTTGGAAACAGGTGTTTAGTATTTCACAGCTTTTTACGCGTGTCATCCTCTGTTTCAATGCCATCATCATCCCGGAGTGTCTGGATATGCCGTTTCGAGCCGCTTACTACTGATTCAACGTACGACCACAACGTCCCAGGATTTGATTTGATTTGATTTCCTGTCACGTCGGTACATGGAATTTTACTTTCGCATTCACCGGACGCTTCACGCATAGCCCTCCTTACGCTAACTTTGGACATCGTTTAGCGTCTGTTTGTCTGAGAGGTTTTGGCTGCGTTTCAACTTTGAGTGAGGCTCTCTTTGCTTTCGCTATAGTTTCCTAAACTTTGGTTGTTGTACCGCGGTGGGTTTTTCCCATCCCTCACAGTTTTACTCGGCACGTACCTGTCTAAGACGCATTTTACGATTGCCTTGCACTTTCTCCATACACACTCAACATTGTCGGTGTCGGAGCAGACATTTGCGTTTTCATCTGTCTGGTAGTCTCAAATCTGCCTTCTATTACTCTTGCTAAACAGATAAACCTTCCTCCCTTTTTTTTTTTTTGTATATTCCTATTAACGTCCATATTCAGCGATGCTGCAACGGCCTCTTGATCACTGGGTCCCTGTTCTGCACATACAGAGTCGACAAGTTCGGGGTCTGTTTGTCATCGGTAGGTCCACGATGTTATCTCCACGAGTCGGTTCTCTCTCTGTTTAATTGCTCGCGGTAATTTTCGTTCGGATAGTGCACTCAGTATAATGTCACTCGATGCTCTGTCCCTACCACCCGTCCTGAACATCTGGCACATTGAAATCTCCACCTAAGACTGTAACACGCTGGGGAAAGGAAAATGTATGTCCACATTTTCTCTCACGTGTTCGGCCACTAATGCTGCTGCGTCGCGAGGTCGGTAAAAGGAGCCAATTATTAACCTAGCTCGGCTGTTGAGTGTACCCTCCACCCACAATAGTTCACAGGAACCGTCCACCACTTCTACTTCACTACACAGGATAAACTACTACTACTAACAGCGACGAACCACTCCACCACCGGTTGCATGCACGCTATCCTTTCTAAAGCACCGTCTGTACCTATAACGATTGCAGCTTCGGTGCTTTCTATCAGCGCTTGACGTTCCGGTACTTCGACAGTTGACAATTACAATACCGATTGCCGCTTGGTCCCCGCATGTCCTGACCTTGCCCCGCGCCCGTTGAGGCTGTTGCCCTTTCCGTACTTGCCCAAGGGCCATCCAACCTAAACAGAACCGCCCAGCCCACGCCACACAACCCCTGCTACCCGTGTAGCCGCTTGTTGCGTATAGTGGACTCCACCTAAGACTATAACATGCCCTAAGGCATTCGCGGTGTACACCACCCTAAGGTGAGGTTAGGTTAGGTGGACGTGGGTTAGGTTAAGGGTTACAGTTAGGTTAGGCGTCAAAGTTAGGTTAAGCGTTCGGACGTGAGGCGTCAGGTGGCCGCACCTACCTTACGGCCGGACATCTTAGGTTAGAGGTTAGGTTAGGTTAAGGCGCCGAGAGGTCCGCGGTCAGGTTACGTTCACCTTCGGGCGCCACACGTAGGTTTCAAAGGTGTGTCGGTCGGTCGTCGGCAAGCCGCAAAAACTACAGACGACGTCGACCAAACCGCCGCAAGACCGAGCAGGAGGCAGATATACCGGCCGGCCGGCCGGCCCCACACACACACAACACAACACAAAATTAAAAACACCACCCACCGGCCAAACGGCACAAAAAACAAAAAAAACAAAAAACCACAAACCCGAGCACCACGTCGACCAGAGGCAACCCGCCGCTCACGCGACATGGCTGGCAACTAAGGGGCAAACTGCAACGGCGCTTTCCGCACCGGGCCGGATGCACGTACGACAACACCGCTACCCGTACGCAGGCCTCCCATTGCACACAGCCGCTCTGTGTTTGAACATCATCAATGGCGCGCCCGCGCCTCGTCGCGGTCGCAGCCATAACGCCGCCACTTTTGCACCAACACATTCACGCACGGCAAAACAGCTCGCCGACACAGCACAGCCGACAAACAAAAACAACCCGCGAGACGGGGGCGACAACGACAACGACAACGACAACGACAACGACAACGACAACGACAACGACAACGACAACAGCAAACAACTCGCACCAAGCGTCCAACAGGTAACAAACGGACAAGCACAGCCACTGCTAACGGCCACGACGCCCCAGCGGCACACTGCTCCTTTCCCGCCACACTCGATTCACAACGCACGCACGCGACCCCGTCAACGACACCGACACGACACACGACGGGCTCCCTTCCCGCAACCTACACCTTTCCGCCACTACGCACAGCTCCACCCGACGCGCCCGTCGCAACGACACTACTGCACGCACTATCCACCCGCCTCCTCCTCTCCCCCCCCCCCTTCCCGTACACAACAACACGGCCAAAAACAACACTCACGACCCAAACATAATAACGACATGGCACGTGCATCGGCGCACACCCCAACCAGTCACCGTCGACAACCACACGCAAGGCACGAAACCGGCGTCCTTCCACGTTGCCATCAAAGCTGCACAAACAACCACAGGAGGAACCACCAACAACGGGCCGGCCCGCCGGCCCGCCCCAATATTCTCCCACCCTCACCTCACGCCGCAACCACCAAACGCACATTCCCGCTCGCTACCACACACCTCTCGGCGGCCGCTTCGCAAAAACATGACGTGACGTGACGTGACGTGACATCATCACATCACGGGCTACGCACGCACACCGACCCACTTTCCTGCCCTTCGCCCTCTTCTTTCCGACGCCTGCCTTCGGCCGAGCACACGTACGTGGCACAACGCCCAACACAGTCACACACAGTCGACAGGCGCACGCCCAGGCACGCAACGACGCAGCGCAGCAAAGGCGCCCGCAACACATACCTCCTCTCTCTTCTCGCCGCCGACCGCCCGCCAGCCAGCCAGCCAGCCACTCGCAATGTGCACTGCCAACCAGCCACACGTCCACCGCGCCGCCTCCGACCACCCGCCAGGGGGGCGCTCACGTCCGCGACAACAGCGCGGCCCGCCGCCGGGCGGGCCCAGCCGAACCCAGCCCAGCCGGCGCGCGCTGCTCTGCACTCGGCGCGCCACACATCCTGCTGCAGACCGGGCTCGTCTCTCTGTACGCGTCTGCCCGCATCTCGTCTTCCTGCGCATCAACACAACGAGGCCGCGTGAGCAAACCCCCCCGTCACAACGCCACATCACACACTGCCTTGTCTACCGCCTAAATGCACTCACCAGCCATCCGCTTCGTCTTCGTCTTGTTTACTCGTTGTTGTTGCAGCGGCGCACACAGCCCCGGCCGGCCGCATCCGAGGGTGGCCCGCCGCCAGCGTCTCCTCCTTGGGCACAGGTGCGGTGCGGTGCCGTGCCGTGCCGTGGCCGCCCATCCATCCAACCGCACGCATTTTGCTGGCCGCCTCTGCTGCAGAAGAAGACAAAAAAAAAAACGAAACGTACAAACATACACGCACCCACAGCGTGGCCACACACGGACGGGACCGACAGGCTCCAAGGCGACCAAAGGATAAAAACAAAATAAAACACTAAAAGACGCAAGCAAGCACCAAGCAAGCTGTCGCCTCGCGCCTCTGTCCTTCCGCCCCCGCCATTCTCTCCCACCACATGCCCACAAACACCACCGCCTCCCCCTCCCCGCACCTCCACATTCGCCCCCTCCATTTTGTTCCTTTCTCGTTCTTCCCTTCTGTGTGTCTGCGTGCGTGCGCGGGCGGCGCCTCTCAACATCCGCCGGCCGTCCGTCCCGTTTTCGCCGTACCACACACGCCACCGCCTCGCCTCCTCCCCGTCCACCACCGCCGCCCCTGTCCGCCCCGCACAACACCATACACCGCTGCTTGTCCTGGCCGTTGCCACCAAAGGCGCCAGCCGCAAACCGCGCCAACGCCGCAGCGCGCGTGCCTCCTTCCTTCTTGCTTCCTTCTCCGTGCCGACGCGGCCTCTATTCCCGCACCCATTCGGCCGACGACACAGCCGTTGGGCTCCGCACTGCGCGTACCGGCGTTACGCACGCACACCCACCCCCCTCGCGAACGCACGACTCATTCATTGTCTTTGTTGTTTCTCCTCTTTCTTAACGTCTTTGTTTGTTGTTTGTTTTCTTTTTTTTTTTCGTTTTTCCCCACCGCCACATGTGACACAATGCCTCCCTCCACCTTTCGTTCGTGGTTGCTTGCTTTGTTTCTCTTTCTCATTGGTACACGTCCGACGCGCTCCATTTCCACCACACCACGGCCATCGGCCTCCTCAACGGGCAGGCGCAGTGTGCCATTCTCCGGCGCACAAGCACACCGCGCGGTACTGGCGCGGCTCGCCACGCCACGCCACGCCACGCCACGCCACGCCACGCCACCGGTGCGCAGCAGCACATGTGATGTCTCGCAACACGACACGCGGTGCGCACACCCCGACCACGCGGCTCTAAAGGCATGGCACCGGCGACATGCGCCGCCCCAGCCACGCATCCGTCGTCTCAAGTTGTTCACTGCCAGCCGCGTCTGAGGCTACAACCGCACCACCACATCAACGGTCCCCCTCCCGGCAACACATTTGTTGCACAAACAAACACAACCGCCGAGCGCAGCGCGAACCACCCACACGCGCCCTCCGCGTCTCCTTTCTCTCCTTTCGCCCCCTCCCATCTCCCGAATATGCCAGCAGCGCAGCGTTACGCGTGCCCCTCACCCGTCCACACTACCGCGAAACGAGCACGCCTTCCGGGCCACATGCAAGGGCACGCCCACCACCAAATACTGCCGTATTCACGGACGCAGTTCGCAACACGCAACGCACTCTCCACCTACCTTCTTTCTCTCGTCCCTTCTCTTTAAAAACAAAACAAACACACAAACCAACCAACCACGGCTAACACACTTTTTCGCGACACCTTTGACTGCGTTATCTTGACCGTGACGGCAGCTATCGACCATCCATTCCCCACTACACACACACACACACACACACATCATTCGCTACACCGCACACGAAACGGCAAAGGGCAAGGCACTCTCTCATAGATTCTTCCTCCGAGCCATATCGGGCGAACGTTGCATCCGGGAAGGCAATGCAATTCAGCCGTCACTTGCAGCCGCGCCGTAAACGCATTTCAGTGCGGCTGCAATGCACGGGAACGTTCCGTTGCTCTAGACGGCGCCTCTCCGTTTTTCCCCTGTTTCGTTTTCCGGTGATTGCTTCCCCTTCTTCTCTTTCTTCGTTTCGTTTTATTATTTTCGTTCCCCTCCTCCACCATTGTTTCCGTCCCCACAGTTTTTTTTTGCTCATTCCACACGTTCTGCCCAGACAAGACATGACATTCGACCGATCACAGCCAGCCTTTCGTCGCCGTTCGCAGCGCCGACGGTGCCACAGTGAGACGGGTGTTCGGACCGACACGTTGCCGTGATGCCGATAGACAGCTACTCAGAGCCGCCGGATCGGATCACATCACCGACAAACCGGCCATTTCACCGGGGGACACACAGACAACCGCGTGTACGCCCATAACAACAAACAACGACCGTCGTCGTCTACCGTCACTGAACCGAACACACGTGCACCTTGAATGACGACACCGGCGTGCGTGCGTGCGCACAACAATCAATCATTCAATCAACTGCAGAAACGGCTATCAAAATCAAGGGCCAAATAAATGGGTACACCACCGTGCGTGTCGCCTACCCCACCCGCCCGTACAATTCTTGCGTCTTCCTAATGACTAGTAAAGACACGTCCATTTGTTTTAAAACGTCACCAACACACCTCCACGCCGTACAGCAAAGGGAATAGTAGACGGCAACACAACATTTCACCCTCGCCATCATGTATGTATGTATGTATGTATGTATGTATGTATGTATGATGTGACAAACAAACAAACCCGCAGACGGCCCTAACGGTGACATCCAACAATCGCGAGGGGTTTCAATTGCAGTCACGTGACTAACCGGGCAGACAGAGACAAAGAAAGGAAAGGAAAGGAAATCAGCGACACAGACAACACCTCCTGTCTATGTGTCGACAAACAAACAACCAACCAACCACGCCAAGACTCGCGAGCACGCATAACCACATTCGAGACCACCACCACCACCACCACCACCACCAGCTGCTTCGCAACCAACCAAACCGGGTAGCTAGCTATGCGCCGCCTCACACAAACAACAATTCCGCTCTTCCCGCAAAGGCAATTTGGTGGCCCTGAAAAGGGCCGTTTTTTGCCGCTCTCGCAACGGAGGGGAGCTCCCTAGAGCCTTAACCC